>NW_007731017.1:87720-111569 GCF_000696425.1 Galeopterus variegatus | reverse complement strand
ATTTTCATTAGTTTCAATAAATTTTTTTATTTCCTGCTTGATTTCTTCTTGGACCCATGTGAGGGCAGCCTTTTTAGGTAGCCAGGGAGGTAGTGATCTAGTCATAAGAGGGGAGAGTACTGAATAATACAGATTATGGAAATTATATGAATGATTAAAAAAGGGAAGAGAAGAAAAAGACCATCTTGTAGCCAAAATAAAGGGAAAAATTTCCTTTTACATTGACAACTTAAACATAAAAATGTTGCTCTTAGAATTTCTCTAGGTTTTGATTCATAGTTCATTATTGCTAATTTTGTTTACAAATCTAAGGTTTGGCATGTAAGCAAAGAGCTCAGAAAATCCTATAAGCAAAAGGCAAGAAAAATAATGAGATTTGGCAAACTTTGTGTAACGACAAAAAGCAAAAACTAAGTTCAACCTGAGAAAGGTCTGTCAAAAGCTGCTTCTGAAATTTCAGAGTAAGATGAATGAGTAAAATAGAGGCCCATGTCTTAACTGCAGATTAGGTAGTTTGAACCAAATATGGTAAAGAGAAGTATATTCTTAGAAGCTATGAAAAACAGAAACGATTTTATGGAAATAATTTTGTTTGTGTCCAAATACTTAAAAGAAGAAATGGTTATGTTAAAATTTATGACATTCTATAGCCCCATACTTAAATCAAAATTCTTATAAATTTTCTTGGGACTATTTATCTGTCACACAAAGGTATGGAGGAACATTTATTGCATTAAAGTCAATGCATCTTTAAATTGCTTTGCTTCTTAATGCATGAACTGCAAGATTCTAGACTCTTGTATTTTGTTAAAGACAGCACAGTATTTGCAGTTATCTGTGTGAGGCCTGTGACATGGAAACAATTAAAGGCACTGAAAAATAGGCTGGAGCCGAGGCTGTCTACTGTAATAGACTGCAAATTTTATTACCTAAATATATTTTTGTGCCTTCATGTTTCAGAGAGGTCTGTAACCCTAGGAAGCCCTTTGCTCAGACAGACAATGGGATGTGGGTGAAAACAATAGAAACTGTGAACTGAACTCTGGAGGCTGTGTTAATTTTAACACAACTCTATGGTCTATTGGTATTTCAATAAAAGAATTGCTGAGTTTAGATTTTCTCAACTGAATTCCGGAGTTGGTTTGCTGTGATCAATTCCTCAAAAAGAGAAAAAAATATATATTTTTACAGATGTTTCATGCAGATTGACACAAGGAGCACAGAAGTAAATCTTCAGAGTTTCTCATCCTCCTTGAATTTCTGTAACCAAGAAGAGAGCATCAGTGGTGAAAATAAAACAAAATGCAAATTCATCATGGGCACAGTAGTTTTATATACAAACCAAACTGATTTTAAGGAAAAACATCTGTGCAAACAAGATTGTAAAAGGTAATCTCAAGCCTACAAAGGAAGAAAATATATGTTGATTGGATTTTAAAATAGATGTGTTAAATGTGCACACCTACTGAAATGTGACGTACATGGCATAATTTAATAAGTTTATTTACTGAAGATTTGCAGAAAAATCTATCTAGAAAAGTATTTTTTCTTGTTTTCCAAATTGATATTAAGGAATATTTAACAAAGAAATAAAAAAAACATGAAAAGGTCCATTTTTCAATGTAGACATTTACTTGAGAGCCAACTAAGCTAAGCACTGTACTAAAATATACATTTTATTGTGGCTTGACTCCTGCCCTCCAGAAAATTACAATACAGTAAAGTGACATATAAGTTAGCTTACAGTATCTGGGGGGAAGAGGAAGTCATGGGTTCTCTGAGAACATAGAGTAGGGACATCTAAATCATCTCACCAGAATCCAGAAGCTTCCCCCAACTTAAATGCTGGAGCTTAATTTTGAAACAAGAGTCCTTTATAAAGAAGATACAGGTGGTTTTTAGAATGAGGAAGTAATATGTGCAAAGACACAGAAGTAGGAAACAGCATAAGTATCTGTGGGGAACTGCCAGTGGCTGGGCTATTCCACCTTCTCTGAATGCTCTTATTTCAGATGGTTCAGAGATGCTCTGAGCAAATGTAAAAACTGAGGAATGTAGGAAGTGGAGGACCCAATGCAGGCAACACTGACATCTAATGGGAAAGCAGTAAAGAAACCAACGAAGGTGACTGAGAAGGAATGACCAGCGAAGGAGAAAGTCAAAAGAGCATGGTATCTCAGAAAATAAGAGTAGAGTAAGACTCAAAAAAGATGGAATGCTCCATAAGGCCACAGGCTGCCAAAAGCCCAAACAGGTAAGGGCAGAAAACCATAGCTGAATGTATTAAGTCACAACTCAGTGCTGACCTTAAAAGAAGAGTCACAATGGAGTATCAGTGGACAGGTCAGATTTCAGAATATTGAAAAGTGAATGGGAGATGGGAAATTGAAGACAAGTTTGGGGGGTAATGGGGTAGGTCAATAGATGTATAAAATAGGAGGAATTGAACATGTGGATACAATGTGGAGAACAGCCAGGAAGAGGAAAAAATATAAAATACATGAGAAAGAGAGGGCAATTCAAGGGGTCACTTCCTTGCAGATGCAGGAGGGGAAAATTAAGAATGTCCAGTTGGAAGTGTCATCAATGGGATGGGAGAAGGGACAGCTCCTTCACTTAAACAGGATGAGAAGAGGTAGAATGCAGATGGACTACATCTGCTGAGAATAAGAAAAAATAGTTTTCCCAAAACTTTAAATTAAGATACATACACAACAGAAAAACCTTCTTCCCAGACCACAAATTCTGGGATTTTCATTTCTGTTATTTTCTGTACACTTAACTGTTTGCTTGATTGAATAAATAATTATATTATCAGCTGATATGTACCTTGTAAGTTTTCTCTTCTTTTAAGCAATAGTTTAGTTTCATCTAATCTTAGAAATGTCAGCCTTTCTTCTGATAGCTTGCAGTTTTTCCTGTTTATTCTCAGAGTCATATGTTCAATTATAAAAATAGCATGATATTCCTCTCATGGTAAAAAATAGAAACCTGTACTAAATTTTACCTTTTTAGTATAAAAAGTAGAACCACACTAAATATTTTGGAACTCTATAAGTTAGATATACTTTCACTGTGCAGTCCCCAATCCATCTGTGTATTCCTCGCAAACCTCTGCCTATAAGGGTAAATTTCATTCCTAGCAACTTCTCTACTGGGAAATGATCAAATGAAAGCTAATTAGAAACCTCAAATAGGGCCGGCCCGGTGGTGCACTGCTACAGTGTGCCGCTTGGGAGCAACTTCTCTACTGGGAAATGATCAAATGAAAGCTAATTAGAAACCTCAAATAGGGCCGGCCCGCTGGTGCACTGCTACAGTGCGCCGCTTGGGAGCACGGCAGCGCTCCCGCCGAGGGTTTGGATCCCCTGTGTTAAAGGGGATTTTCCTAAAACGCAAGATAGAAGCACAGCTATAAGGGAGTAACTGTAAGCAATGTGCCGTCTACTTGTGCCCACTGTTATCTGTTCTTAGATCTTTTCCCCCAGGTTATCAATGGATGCAGGTCTGTATATAAACCTTTGGGTTTAGATTGTTTTTCCTGGAGTCCGCAGTATTCTCGGAGTAACAAAACACTTAGTCGAATAGGATCATCTAGGCTAGCTCTACAAAGGCTTGTGTGACGGGGAGTTTCACATTATTCGCAAAGCTATACTGTAACTGGTTTGGTCAGTCAGGTGGGAAGGGACATAGAGGAAATGAGGCTGGAGAAGTAAGGTACAGATTACCCATATGTGTGGCCTCCAATTCTACAGAAAATAATAACTTAAATAGTTTTGTGAATATTTAGGAAACCTAATGCTGTTTACAGTTCAATACAGCACACAGTAAACATTTAAACTTTCTTTCCATCCAAAATCTCACTAAATGATACTACAAATATAAACAAAAAGAAATCACAATAACACTAAACACAAGAAAAGAAGAGAATGGTAGAAGGGAAATTTAATTAATTTATAATGAACAGAAAGCAGATGACATCATATTTATAGAGAAACTAGGACAACAGGTGGGAAGGAGACATTTTCAGATTTATGTAAGAGCTGTTCACAGAATAGCTGGGCTTGGTGGCCTTACTTTCAACTAAAGTTTTTAAAAACTGATTTCAAGCCAAAGTTAAATACCAGCTTTAGAGAAACTCCTGATGGGGTATTTGGGCTGAATAAAGAAGCTTACTAGAGCCTATCTCTGAACATTCACCATGGACCCATAGGGAAACATCAGGGGTACCACCACCCAAGACAGTAATACTTTTCCACTTCCAGATAATTGTCCTGTTTACTTTAGCATTTGTAGGGTGATATCAATATCAGTGGCAAATCATTAACTATGACTTATAAAAGGAAACCTCTCTGGCTACAAGACTTACCTTCCATAGACTGAACATTTGTGTCTCCCCCAAATTCATTTGTTAAACTTCTAACCTGCAGCATGATGATATTTGGGTGTGGGGCCTTTGGCAGGTGTTGAGGTCATGATTGTAGAGCCGTCATGAATGGGATTAGTTCCTGTATAAAAAGAAATCCCAGACCCCTTCTGTCATGTGAGATTACAGTGAAGAGATGGCCACCTATCTTTGAACTGGGAAACAAGCCCTCACCAGACGCTGGATCTGTGGCAACCTTGCTCTGGGACTTCCAGACTACAGAACTATGAGAAATAAATTTCTGTTATTTATAAGCCACCAGTTTATGTTATTTTGTTATAGCAGCCTGAAAGAACTGACACTTCATCTATTTGCACAGAGCCCAAAGTGTGCTCTTCCATGAAAGAGAAAACACCGAGTTTTAAGTAAGAAAGGTATTTTTAATATCAAAGAACCTGTACATTAACTACTTAAACTAATTCAGTGACCTTTGAGTAAGATGAACTGTTAACTATGGATACTTCATTATTTGAAAAAAAAAATAGTGAGGAAGAGAAGACCAACCGAATAAAGAAAACAACCAACACCAGAAGAAATAAAAATAATATAAAGAACAGAAGAAAAATTAAAGCACAATTCTAATGACTATCTTTAGAGATATTTTAAGAGAATATCAGTTTTATGCAACAAAAGTAATCTGATAGAAAACATTAAATAAATCAGAGAACATGAAAGATTTCTGGGAAATTAGCAAAATAATTTTGAAATAAAAATAAAATGGCTAACTGATAAACCAAGTTGAATACCAAATTAATAATCTAAAAAATGGAGTAGTGGAAATTTTTGTTAACATAGATCAAAATGATAAAGAGATGGAAACTATGACCAAAAATATGAAGAGACATTTAGGATAGAATTAGAAAATTCAAATCCAAGATATACTCATAGAGTATATTAAATCAAAACTGGAAAAATGAGTAGAGAAGTGATTATAGTAATATTACAAGAAAAATTTATAAGCAAAAAAGAAAAGAGGTATAAATACACATATTGATAGAAATCTCTAAGTTCTAGGCATAGTAAGTAGAAAGAATAATAGCTGGACACATTCTATTTGAGACTTCCAAATACAATGAGGGAATCCCAAAAGCTTCCAGAGAATCAACATGAGGTTGACACCCAGCTTTTCATTGGTGACTGTGATTGCTAGATGAGAACAAAGCAAAACTTTAAAGTTTTAAGAAAAAAGTCTCTAAACCTAGAATTCTATTCTCAGCTGTGTCAGGCACATCATATGGGTCTCCTTAGATTCCCTAAACCCATTTGTAGGCAACAAAGTAATCTAAACTTAAGACATATCAGTCAGGCGCACCTAGAGTTTTGGGCTTCTCATCACTTCCATACTTGAATAAAGGCAGGAGATCTACTTTCCTTAGTTGCTTCCTAGGGAACTAGGTGATAGAATCCAGAAGTGTAGGTGAGTTATCTTCTCTCAGGATAAATTTTGACTAATGGAAGAGGAGCCTGAAGATAAAATTGTTCCCCTTCTATTTTCCAATGGTCTGTTTTGGATCACAGCTCAAGGCACCTGAAAAGCCAGCACCTGTTTATCCTTGCTGCTGGTTTTGATGCACGTGGACTTGCTTTCTACTCAACCTTGCCTCTTTTTTTGCTGCCTGGGATTGCACTTGTGCATAAGTCTTGCCTCAGGCTCTGTTTTCTGGGAAACCTGGTCTAAGGCACAAACCTATTAATCAAGTATGACATCAAATAATTTTATATAAAAAAGTACCCAGAATTTTATGTTTTGTTCTTCCATTTTTTTAAAAACAGAATGCTCTTGAGGAAAAACTATGCCAAAACACCAATAGCAACAACAACAAAAAAAAAAATCAAAGGAAAAAAATGCCCTATATTTGGGGAATAGTGGAATTATTCTGAAGGGCAAAGAAAAGAAATGCCAGTGAGTCAAGTGTACAACATACATAGAACACATATGATATCAGTTATAACAGGAAGTAAGAGAAGCCCATAAAAATGTCTTCAAGGTCAAAATATCTTTAATTATATAAACAATATAACAATATGGAAGATTTCAATAACAGAAAGAAAGGCAGTTTAAAACTTGGAGATTAATAAAAATCTGTATGTGATTCCAGTATTTTGCAACACAAAAATGGCATGATTTGGGGTAATGGGTGGGGTAGACTTAAAAATAATTCATTGGAACCTGATGTCTAAACATTCTTTTCAAGCAGCACAATTTTATGGTCATGGAATTACATTTACTTCAGTTTGTGTCGTAAATACTACTTGAGATAGTGTAAATGATAATATATTACAAGTTGTTTACGATCCGTTATTTTAAAAAGAACCAAGAGAAAAGCCATAAAATAATGAATGGTAGTAATAGAAAAGAAATCAAATATGAAGAGCTCTGAGATGTTAAAACTATGATACAATTACTGAGGTCAGAAGATGCAGGGAACGAACTCTTCATAAGTAGAGGCAGGTGCAGGAATATCAGTTTCCTTATGACCACAATAGAGCCTCTAATTTGTAAGCAGAGAGTCACAAATTAATGTAACTACAACTAAATTAATAAATCAATAAATTGAAGTATAAACATATTATATACATGTTTAAACATGACAATTAGAATGACTAAAAATAATAATATGAGATAAAAATCAAGAGCTGGATGTGGGAAAAGAAATTATAAGTAGTGTAATTTTGTTAAGTTTCTAATTTTTAAAAATAGAGAGCTAAAATATGCTTCTTAAAATGATAAATCAACAGACATATAAATGGTTTATTTAAATTTATGGTGGTAATCAGAAGAAAAATAAAATTGAAATTTCTTAAAAAAATTTCCTGAAGTGTGGGGCTGGTGCAAGCAAAAGGGAGATTTAAGCTTCTCATTGTATACTCTTTTGTATCATTTGAAGTTATTTTTTCTATATACACAATCACTTTCCTAATTAAAGTGACTTTTCTTTTCATAAACTAAGAAATGACCCTCTTGGTCATGTAGGTAATGCGTTATGGGGAAAGCTTTAATGTCAAGAGACAAGTTACAATGCTATTTTGATACTTAAGATGAGAGATACTAAGAACCTGAAAAAAAAATTTGCTCATGATAAATGAAAAGTTTGATGAATATTAAAAGGGGACATGTTTATTAATAAGAAGTTCAGAATGCAAGTTAAAATTTTGAGAGGGGGAAGATACAAAAAGTTCAATTTTATCTTAGCTAGTTTTGCCATTTGGAGCATTTTAAGTGAAGAAGCAATTAGATGTAGAAACCTGGACCTCAGATCTTATTTTAAGATACATATTTGATGGTCATAGAACATTTGTGGAAATTAAATACCATAATAATGAAGGAGATCACTTTTAGTGACAATGTGATGTAGTTAGAAGAGTCCAGTACAGAATCCTGAGTGACACCTACTTTTGAATGGATGGGCATAAGTTGGGGACTATAGGGGAATTAACCTTCAAAGTAGTGATCATAGAAGAAAACAGGGAGTCAGAAATGACTGGTTTCAAAACTTAGAGGGAGGAAAGAACTTTGGATAGTAAAAAATTGTTAAAGTCACAAGGGACTAAGAGAAATAGTGGGCAATATCCACGGACTTGGGCTAGTTATTGATCATAAGGAGTGTTACTGGATTGATCAGGCATTCATAAGTGCAAGATAAATTGGTATAGAAGAAGTAAATAGAATGTACTCAGACAAACAGCTTGATTTTAAAAATCAGAAAGTAATAGAAAGAATAGAAATGTTTATTTGCTTATATGGCAAAGAAAAAAGAAGGTAATGCTAATTGAGAACAAGGAATTGGAATTACATAAGCAAAAAGGTGATGAAATTTGCCCGACAGGAGACCAGTAAATTGACAATTGGGCCACACGTCTAAGAATCATTCTTGAATAATAAGACAGCCTTTTTTACTCTGAGGCTCATGGGAAAGAAGTATGGATATTATTGAGTGGATAGTAATTTGTAGTTTTGTATTTGAAAGAATGTATCTATCTGTAATAGCTTAAGTTTCCTTAATGCTACTGAAGACAAGAGTAAGTGATCATCTTGGTAATAGGGAAAACGATTTGGGAGAGCAATGATTGAATAATTTGATGACCGAGAAATGGTGAATATTTGGAATAGTTCCTCTGAGGAATGGGAGGTAAAACTGCCCAGTGTTAGGTCTGAGAAATTCTGTGCTAGTAAGGACATAGCTGGAGTCATAGATGATATATTGTTGGTGACAATATGACAGATCAATTTTGTACTGTTGCATTCTATAGTTCAGCTGTAGGAGTTGGAAAGTTAGTATTGTTCTAGAGTCTGACTTTGCAGGACCAGTGTGGTGGGAGATTACGGCGGCAAGGGAGTTAAGGGTACTGCTAGAAAAGTGGTTACCTGAATGCATTGCGGGTTCTAGTGTGAAGGTGGATGGAAGGCAAGTGAGAAATGCTGATGTCTGGAGAGGAAAAGAAAAGACTCGAAGGACTGAAGATCATCTTTAGGCAAAAGAAGTGCTGTGATAATAAGGAATGGAAGGATAAACCATTCTGGTGAAACAAGGGAATACATAGCATTTATCATTTCAGAGTAAGACTGTTTCCTGATGATGGTGGTAAGACTGTTTCCTGATGATGGTGGTGTTGAGGAAATTATCACAAGAGTGGGTAACAGGAGTTGAGTGACGATCGACTGTGTTATACTGGAAAGCGACAAGGGCAGAAATGGCTGTGCTTGTTGTGTTTTCTACCAAGATGTTGAAAGCTCTCCAAATTTAAATAAACAATATGTGTAAATTTTCTTGATACACAATAGGTATGCAGCAAATAATCTCTTGAATATGGTAAAAACACTTTTAAGTATTAACTTGTCACAGATATTATATGTTGTAGGAATGCACATTAGTCTTCTATTAGTATTCTAATTAGTACTAGAATTGTATGTTCATATTTTAATTTTATGTTCAATTAAAAAAAACATAAAAATCAGGAAAAATATCTGTCTCCCCTTACTTACAAATTGGAGTGGGAAGAATAAAAAATTCAAAAATTTGAGTTGGACTAATAAACATTTTGCCTAAAATGATTATGCAAACATTCTACAAACTGGTATTTCCCAGATTTCCCCCCAAATTTTCTACCTATTCTAAGAGTGTAATTTTCATTCTATTTCTAATTTTATACTTAAATTTGTGGATTTTTGTTCAAGTTGCATTGACTTTACTGTGATTATACTGTTTCAATAAAATTTTTAAAATGTTCTGCCACTTTTTTCACCAGAACATATTCTATAAAAATTGTAAAAACATTCAAAAATTGCAAAGATTGTATAAACTCAAAGAAAATTTCATGTGCATCCTTCTTCAGCACATGATCCTTACATTTTACATATATTCCAATGTCTCTTACAGACATTTTTCAATCACATATATTCTGGCCATTGAAATGTATATTACATTCTAATAATCATCATTTAAATTCTTCAAGTCAGAGGAATAGAATATTAAAATTAAAAGTTATATTGCAAATGACTACATGTACTGCTATGAAAGTTTAGAGTATTTTTTATTCAAGCTTATAATTATTTGACTTTTACCATTTAAATCACTATTGAGAAAATGGAAAGGAAGATTAAAAATTATCTGATACATTCATACCGCTTAAACAACAAACGATTCATATCATTCAGAAGAAAATTACACCTGTCGTTTTAATAGCAGTCTGGATTCATGAATTATTCATATGATGGGCTTGACGCTGTCACTTAACGGTCACAACCTACATTGGAGATTTTCAGATAGAGCCGTTGTGAATAAGGGTCTATATTCAATGAGGATACTATTATTAACAAAAAAGCATTCGCCCCTCAACTTCTTCCACTCCCTTACTCCCTCTTTGACACGTAAATTCATTGCACCTTATTTTATTTGTTGGATTGTGAGAATTTTAATCCCAAGGACAATTTTTCAAATGTTATCAATGATTGAAAACAAGTGGTTATAATGAAAGTAGATTTGCAATCTTCAGCCTAGCATTTACAGCTTTGAATGCTGTAATTATGAAACCATTTGTGTGTGTGCTTTCATAACGTATTATGACAGAAGATTGCATTCCAAGTAAAGATTACTCCCTGGTATATTGGCTTATAATATGACTTTTCTTCTTTTTCTCTCCACAATTAGAGTTTGGCCAAGAAGAAGACAATGAGGATTTAAAAAAAAAAAAAATGTCCATTCACTGAAAGTAGCCTGTTCACGTTTCTGTTGCTACTAATGTGTTGCTCCATGACTTTTCCCATTTATAAAAATGCTTACTGTAGAGCAGATATGAGGTATGGCAGTGGGCGTGCTAAGGGTCTCAACACATGTTCATCAAGAGCACATGAAGTACATGCTACTGCAAAGGGATAAGCTGTTTTATTATGACCTTTACCAGTGACATTTTTGATCATCCTATTTTAAATGTTTGATCTAGTAATTAGCACTGTCAAATGCAAAGTGTAGTGAGACTACCTGGGGTTGTTCGAGAACTGCCATTTCACATGCATGTCATCATGAAGAGAGTGACTGGGTGATTATTTGACTTCTTTCTCGTTAAACTTCCACATGCAATGATCATTTATATTGTCCTTTTATTCACTAATGTGCTTAGAAGGAGAATTCAAAGACAGAGTTACTCCTAACATCTGGGCAACCATAGGCATATCTGGGCTCTACAGGTGCAGAGGGGAGCTTCCACAGTGCATGTTCTTCCCACCAAATGATACAATGTTTGGAATATATGATAGTTTCTTTGTCAAAACAATTTTTAAACAATTAAAACGTTTACAGAGGCTTCTACTTATCATCAATGAAGAGATTCTAGCCTCTCGTCTGTGACCTCCCTTTAAATATAACACACGAATGCTGACTATCCCTGCAATCTCAGAGTCCTCAAAGAGTAATGAGAGTTATTCAAAGGCTCTCAAGCCCCACGTGGCTCTTGTATAAGCCTCTTGAATGATTATTTCCATACAAAAATGCTGTTATTCTAGACTCCACAAGGATGATGTAATCATGTGTCTCTCTGGGAAGCAGTGATTGCAAATGAGGCCAGACAGTCACATGACACAGAAATACTGCATGTTGGATCAGAAGGCTGTCCCAATTCCACAATTAGAGATTACTGCTAAGAAGAAATAAGGAACATGTGTCTGAGCATGGGCGCCTGTACAAAAATGCTGTTATTCTAGACTCCACAAGGATGATGTAATCATGTGTCTCTCTGGGAAGTAGTGATTGCAAATGAGGCCAGACAGTCACATGACACAGAAATACTGCATGTTGGATCAGAAGGCTGTCCCAATTCCACAGTTAGAGATTACTGCTAAGAAGAAATAAGAAACATGGTGTCTGAGCATGGGCGCCTATTTGTGTATAATGCTTTTATATTTTGTGAATATCAGTTGTTTTATTTGCTGTTTACCTATAGTTGACAGAGTTATGTAACCTGGATAACATAAAAAATGTGAAGTTGTTTGATCTGTTAGGCAAAATGTGCGTTTTGCTGATTAGATATATTACGAGGTAGGTAATCTTTCACTTCTGGAGCCTGCTTAAATAAAACTCAGTTCATGTGAACAGGTAAGGCAATTGATTTTTTTTTTTTTCACTTTTTAAATTGTGAAGCAAATAAGAAGAGATAATTTGTTGTTTAAATCTGATTTCTGGCTTATGTGGTCTAAGGAATTCAAATAATTTTTCCTAAAATGACAGATTAAATAATCAAAAACAAATTTAAAATTTTTACACTAAAACTGGGCACTGGTAGGGGAAAAAATTCAGAAATGAAAGCATTTTCAAATTTCTCATGGTTTTGACAAATCCCAAGCTGCATTGTATAGACTATGGATCTCTGGGGATGTTGGCTGCTCAGTTGCACAGTAGCTTTTATCCTTTCTTTTTTTCTTCTCTCTTTCTTTCCTTTTTTAAAATTTCAGCCTAAAGACAGGCCTTCCAAAAACAGCAAATTACATTAACGTGTAGGTACTCTTGCACCAAAACACCCATGATGGACTCCCAGAGAACTTCCAAAAACCTCATCATTTATATGTTCAAGTTTTCTGGCTTGTGGTTCAGTGGGGAAAAACAACAACAACAATGGTTTAGCTAGGGAAGTAAATAACACTTTTATGTAAAACAGAAGCCTTCTTTTTATGTAAAGCTTTTTTTCCCCCCCATCCATTATTTGCACCTCCCAAATGTGACCTTTCTTGGCTAATCAATCTTCCAGATGGGTAGGTAGAATACCTCCTAGTAATTCTTTTTGGAGAACAGAAAATACATCTCTTCCTTTCAGTTTCCTATACAGAGAGGGTACAGCAAACAATCAGATTATTTTAATTTAATAATTAAGTCATACATGATTGGCTAAAAGATTTGCTAAGTGGAGATTGGTGTTTATTTGGATTCCCTCATACCAATTGAAACTTTTTAAGTAATAGAATCCTAGGGACAATAGCTTAATAAAAACAAACAAGTGAATCAAATATAAAGGATGCAGTTTAAAGAAAATTATAAGGCTACAGGTGTGTCTCTTGCAACCAAAATATAGGAAGATAGCCCAGCTTTTTAGCAGCAATGGAATAATATCATCAGGGGAGAGGCAATTCTTTTTTCTTTATTTTTTATCTTTCTTTAACTTTCTCTCTCACTTGCTTTATTCTCCTGTCTTTTCTATAAAACAAATTCCTCTGCTTCTCATCCCCATGACAAGCAGAAGATCAATGGAATAATATCATCAGGGGAGAGGCAATTCTTTTTTCTTTATTTTTTATCTTTCTTTACTTTCTCTCTCACTTGCTTTATTCTCCTGTCTTTTCTATAAAACAAATTCCTCTGCTTCTCATCCCCATGACAAGCAGAAGACGGTCACTCCCTGTTTTCAATTTACTTATTCTTTCAAGAAACCAGTCCAGAATGAACTAGAAACCTTAGCTCAGTTTAAAATTCCCAGGTGAGAAAATCTGTTTGGCTTACTAGGGTCAGGGGCCATCCCCTGGTTTCTTCATCAGTGGCCATGTGGAGGGCATATTCATAGCATCCAAACACGCCTGTGCTCTAGAAGGCCCAGGGAACTGCAATGCCCCTCTCCGGCTCCTCCAGGTTTTCTGTTACTTAAAAGTCGGATACCCTTCCACTAAATACAATTCATTTGAACAGATAGAAGGATGGCTAATTCATGCTCAAATCCATGTGCAAGCTCTCCCTGAAAACACTAATACTGACTTTCTCTTTTTGATCTAAATAGAATGGCAAGCAAACTCCAGAAAGATAGAAGTTAGTATTTTTGGCAGCTTCCTGTCTTTTCTGAAGTACATAGACCCACAAAAAGAAGTTTTATATCACTACTCATTTTACTTATCATTTAAAAAAAATCAAAATATCAATCTTATTTAAATTTAATTCAGCTTAAATACAGATATAGACTTTTTCTTTCCCTCTAGTACCTATGGAATTACTGACAAAATGGCTATATAGACATCCCTAATAGCAGATCCTTTAATAGTTACTCTGTGAAATTTAAATAAATTTCCCTTTACAACTCCATTTAACCTTTGTTTATTCTCTTGACATATAATTTATTACACCTCTAATTTATGCTAGGTACAGTGTGGGGGACTCAGTTTAGAAATGAACAAAACAAAAACCAATCCACGTGAAGTCTACATTGCAATAGAGGGTGATGCACAATAAAATTGTGAATATGCAAATAAATAGAACACATTTGTTGGTGATAAGCACTGTAAAGAAGCCTGAAGCAAGTTATGGATTTGGGGTAAAAATTTGGGTGAGGTGCTATCGCTATAGGGGTCCAGGAACAGCCTCTCTGAAGAGGACTCTGAGCAGAGGCTGAAGGCAGCCAGGAGTAGGGTTAAACAGATCTTTGGTAATAGCAGGGACAAAGACCCTGCAACAGGGCACCTTCTTTCATTGAGGGGAACTGAGAACAGGGTGTGGGAGTCATTGGGTGAAGGGAGAAGAGAGATTAGGGTTGCAAGTGGGAACAAGAAGGGGTGGGGGTCAGAAACCTTCAGTATGTTGAAAATACTTTGGATTTTATTATGCGAGTGACAAAAAACCATTAGAGAATTTTGAGCAGGGAAATGAAATAATGTGACTACTGTCTGACAAACAGCCCTTAGTGGGTTGAGATTAAATGATGTGGACCAGTTAGGTCATCGCACTATTGCGATACTGCAGGTTAGAGATGATTATGGTCTGAGGTAAGTGGTGCACATTGTAAGCAGTTGTTAGGTTCAGATCAAAAACATCTGATAGATGTGGTGTAGGGTAGGAAGGAAGCAGAGGACACAAAGATGGGACCAAGAATTTTAGCTTGAGGCACTACTAAAATAGAAATTTTTATTTATTGAGATGAAACAAACTAGGCAAAGAGAGGTTTTGAAGAAAGTATGGAAATGTGTTGGATTATAAGTGGCACTTAGATTTGTAAGCAAGTGCACACATGCCTACTAACTTGACATGATAGTGAATTATCTACATTTGCAATGAAAATTTTTAGAAAACAATAGTACTTCAATATTATAAATAGTAATTAGCATTAATAGCTATTAGAAAAATAAATTAGGGAACTTTTTTTTTAAGATTTAAAATGCTACCTATAATGTCACTGTTTAAAATGAAGTATGCTTGTGCAGAGAGTGAACAGTGTTTTTAATCACATTCAAGCACCTAAGAAAATATAAACTTCAAGAAAGTTGTTTGTCTTATTTTATCTTCTGAACTCTATAAATAAGTTCACATTTGTATTTTCTTTTCATTAGAGCACATGCATTTTAATGCTGTCTTCTTATAAAAGACTTCTTCAGAGTGAAGCCAGCCTTCCTTTGCTCCTTCCTTAATATCTTTTAAACTCAGGTAATATAGGAGGGAGTGGTGGGCATCTAGTAAACTGTGTGCAGGTAAAAGGTGTAGTTGCCACTTAGTTTTAGTCGATTGTTGCCCTTAGAGAATGAGGAGACATATTGTAGCCAGTCCTAATTTTACAAGAGAAAAGACATTTATGTATTTTAAAAATATCATAAAAATCTCAGTATTTAAATGTTAGCTGAATTTTAAAAATACTGTAAGATCAAAAGAAAACATGCTGACTTCAGTCTCTGAGAAGTCAGTTTGTAGTGTCTGATGCAAATTTCTGCCTGTGTCTACCACTACTCCTTATAGAATATCGATTCCCTCAGTGCTATTAATATCTGTTGTTCATTAGTAAAAAAATATTGCCGATTACATGTATGCTCATCAGTAGGTAGATGGTTATCTCTAGATGGTGAACTATGTCTGAAATTCCAGGTTTATAATGCAAGGGAGGCCAATGCATAACCATAATGGTTAACATTCGTTGAGCAGTTTTTTGTGTCAGGTATCACTATGCTAAGAGTTTTACCTGCATCATCTCTTATAATCTTAAAAATGAAGGAACCTACAAGTTAAATGGCTTTCCAAAGGGTATATGGCTAGTAACTAGTAGGCTGGGCATTGAATAAAATTAGTCTGATTCCAAGCCACAGTTGAATAACTACCATGCAATATTACCATAAAGGGATTCAAGACATTGAGCTTCCATAGCATTTTGGCCAAGTTATTCACAAGTTATTTAATGTGAATTAAACAATTTTATGTTAGATTATGAACTGTTTTTCTGATAGTTCTTTCCCTAACTCTAGCATCAACTAATAAGGTACAAAGGAATTGATTTGCTATAACCAAAGCCTGGAGGGGTGGGGGTGTGGGTGTTGTTAAATCTGAAAAGGGCTTGAAGGGACTTCAGAACCAGCTGTCTTTATTTACAGACTTTCAAGTAGCTGTTTGCTTCAATACACTTCTGAGCCTGTGATTTTATTAGAGTTAGGGTCTTAAATTGATGGGCCTCTCTCTTCTGCTCCTTCTTTGTAGGGAATAATCCTAAAGACCAAGTTCTTTAGCAGCTGGTGTTGTTCATTTTGCTTGTAGGTAAGCAGTTCTGTTCTCATGCTGCTTTTGAATTTTGTCTTTTCCAGGCAAATGGAATGTGGAAGAGCAATTTGAAATTTTCCCATAGGTAAGAATGTATTCTTTCATATAAATGTTTGTAGTTGTTTTGAAATTTATCATTATATGAAACAGTACATATTACACATATATATGTTTGAAAGAATAGTTAAAAATTTTAAAAAGCATAGATATGTATCCATCATCCAGCTTAAGCATTGGCAATTACTACTACTTAAAATCTCCATGTGTGCTTAAATAATTGCATTCTTCTCTTTACTAACTGCCACCCCTCATCCCCCAAGAGATAACCACTCTGCAGACCCTTATGTTAGTCACTGCCTTACTCTTTATAGATTTATGTTCTATGTAAATTTAAATAATGTATTATTTATTTTTGACTATTTTTGAAATTTATGTAATGAAATTATATTGCATACATTCATCTATAACTTTTCTTTTACTCAATATTAGTTTTGGAGATTTAGCCAAGTTGATGAATGTAATTGTACTTAATTTACCTTCATTGTTGTATGATATTCCATCATATGGCTTTATTAAGCCATTGTATTCTGAATGGACTCTTGGTTTATTTAAATTATTTTGCTATTATAAGCAATGCTTCTATGAACACGCATACATACATATATGCATGTAGGTATGTGTGTATGTATATATATTTATATTTATGCACATGTGCAAGAATTTCTCTAGGTTATAGAATTGTCAACTCTTCTGAGTAATGACATTCACACTGTGAATAGGCTAATTTATTCTCAGCAGCCACGGATAGGATTTTCTTTGCTGTAGATTTTCATCAATACTAGGTATTTGCCTATTTAGTGGCTGTGAAATGATATCTTATTTTGGTGTTAGAATTTCCCTAGTTAGTAATGATGTTGGAGATGGCTTAAAAGATGTTCTGTTAAAAACCATTTTCTTCTACATAAATTGTATGATTTAGAATTTAATTTAGCAAGGGTCTGTTACGATTATAAAATCATTTAATTTTCATTTCTCTGAAAGTATCTTTACCCTCATTATTGAAAGATAGTTTCATTGGATATAGAATCCTAGATTAAAATTATTTTCACTCACCGTATTTTCAAGTCAGTGCTTGGTTTAATGCTGTTTTTTGATTATGTCCTTTTTCATTTTGCACATTTTTATTAAGATGTGTGCAGTGTGCATTGATTTTTGTTATACAATACTCCTTAAATTTTGAGCTTTCTGGATTTACTATGAAAAATTCTGAAAATTTCTTTCTATGATCCAATTCTGGAACTTCAATTACTCACACACACATTAGAAATTATTAATCTATCCTCATGTTTTCTAATCTTTATTTTATTAAAAGTATTTTTCATTGCTTATCTCTCTCTTCTGCATTCTGAAGAATGTTGTTGATTCTGTGATCTCACTCACTGTGTTATCTACTGGTTAATGTATTCATTGTGTTTTAATTGCAAATATCATTTAAAATTTTTTTCTGAAGTTTTTATTTAGTGATTTTTCAAATCTGTTTGTTTGCTTTTAATAGTATTCTGATATTTCAGACTTTAAAATATTTATTTAAATTTATTATTTTCTATGTCTGATAATTCCAATACCTATGGTATTTAAGAGTCTGAATCTGCTCTTGGCTCTTTCTATTGTTTCTATCTTATGGTGAATTTTTCCCTTGCATGTTTTGTGATCTTTGATCATGAGCTGCCCATTTTCTTTGGGCTTTATCTGCACTGATGTTGAATTTCATTAGAGAAGGTTTGTGTTTGTTTACACAATCACTTGAGTGCACAGTCTAGCTGGGACCATTTTAAATTCAAATCTTGACTTGAAGTTGTTCAGATTTCACAGTTGGTATGAATTCAAAGTGTAAACCCATGGATTGTTAGGCTTGTTTCTTCTCTGGAGAGATATTTTCCTCTGTACTTAGCCCCAAGATTAGGAACCAATGTAGGTTGAGGCAACCTAGACACCTCAGGTGCAAAATTTAAGAATTCACTGAAAGGATTCTGAAACTTGAGTGCCTCCTTAAGGGGTTGGTATCTTGCTTGCCTAATCCTAACTGTGATCAAACTAATGCAGGCAAGGCACTCTAATGTCCCTTCTGTGTACATAAGTAAGCCTTAAGTTTTATCTTCTGCTCTCTATGCCCCATGCAATTATTAGAGCCAAAATTCAAAGTGTCCAGAGTTATCACAACTCTCTAGATGCAAGCCTGCTTTTACAATTGCTTACTGTTCAAGGTTACTATTATCACTTTACTTTTGGCTCTACAGAGTCTTCCTTTTATGACAACTTAGTATTGTTTAAAAATAATGTTTTACCTGGCATTTAGTTGCTACCTTTAGAATTGCCATTCACGCTCTCTAGTATGCCATATTCACAGCAATGAAAAGTACATTTTCCTCTATAAAAACTGTTTGATAGCTACGTTTTTGAAGTCATTTTAAAAGTAAATCATTGTAGATAAATGTTACCATGTACTTATTATGTGATTAGAAAAAATGTGAACTTTCTACCTTTAAAGAAATATAGTGAACACAGTGTCATTTCTTACAGTGGTCTAACAAACAAAATCAGTGTTTATGTGAGTAAGACTGAACTTGTTTTTAAAAATATCCTTAAAAATAACAAGGTGGAGATGAAATACCAATCTTCTCTATGATTAACAAAAACAGTTCTTTCTTTTACCCTTTCAGGAGTACTTAAATACATTTAAAAACTGAACTTGCTCAAAATGAATATTTACTTGACAAAAGGTGTGGAGGGGCTATGTACAAGACTGGACCAACTCTAGGTGCCCTAAATTTTGGGGCATCATCTTTTAGTTCCTCATGCCTATTTTCTCATCCCTGCATTAAATTAGTTTTGCTGAGTTGCCTGAATGAGTATTGAAGCTTTCATAAAGTAGATAATTTCCTCCATTCTTTTCATGAGTACCATTTTGCCAATGAAAAACTAGTGTTCTAATGATCTTCCAACTATGGACTAACAAATCTTATTCTGCAACTTGAGTCTTGAATTATCGATATGTTGATATTTAAAAGAAACTAATATTTCAGACATGGGAAAACCAGTAGCCTTGGTTACCTAATTAAAAAGAAGAATACTGTACAAACCAATGATTTATTCTTTAAGGACAACATGGTGACTATTTATAGAGTCTAACTAGTTCCCTAAGGACCAGTGAATATTAACATAATTTTAAAAGTTTACTAAACCACACACACACACACACACACACACACACTCACACACACACACACAGTACTAAGAAAATCTGTTTCATTATTTATCTAAATACAAAATATGCAAGCACCTTGCATTTTTGTATTTACTGTTGCTATTTTCTATGTATGTGATACATATTCGTGTGTGTTTAATTTGCTTAGAGAACTACCTTCTACTATGTCTTCTTTAAAGAGAGAGTCATGAGTTATACGACCATTAAAAGGTTCTCTCAGCCACCACTTATGCACAAACCTTGTGAAAAGGCATTCAGTCTCCAGGTTGTAAATAAGTGAGATCTTGTCCCAATGGAGAATCAACAAGGCTCATCCCATGGTCTGTTTCACTAGGGCAAAGAACAGGTGCAAGGCCTACATTTCTGACTGTTTGGTGCTTTGTTATTATTTTTATGAATAGTCACTGTATCAGGAACTCTACAGGGATCCAAGCCTTTCCTTAAGCCCAATCAAAGGATTAGTGTGATTCAGGCAGAGATTGAATCTGCGTGGAAAATTGTCCATGCTGAGTTCTATTAGGAGGTGCTGCTGAGTGAGATTTGTTACTAATCACAAGGCAAAATTACAGTCTCTAGAAATGAAAAACCAGTAAACAAAATAATAAAAGTCATTTTAATTATTAAATGATAGTGTTACAAATTATATGCCATTTGTCAGTGCCATAATGAAATACAATAAATAAAAAAAAATACAGTGAATAAGGTCCATTCTCTATAATTTAATTTTGCATAATGTATTATTTTAATGATTTTTAAAATACAACTATCAAATTGATAATTCCCTTCAGCAACCAGCATCTGTATTTTAATTCACATATACTATTTTTATTAACCAGTGCTTTATGTTGACTGAAGAATACTGAAAACTCTGAAAAGTCTTTTTTATACAGTCTAAGTTTTCAGTACCTAATGATGCTAAGTGATGAATTGCTCCAATTTTACTAGAACAATTAGGGCCTAGTGTTTCCATTATCCTTCTCTGCACACTTTCCGTACATACTATTGTTGTGCTGATTAGCCAGCTTTATTTGTAAAGACTTTGTAAATTTTAAGTCAGATACAACTGGTGATTCTTCCTTGTTACTTGAAAACTGAACATGTTTGATAATTTTCCAAGTTTGCAGAAACTATCAAAATGCCAATATAATTTTACTAAAAAACAATGAGCTGCTCTACTCACTACAATTAAGTGAAACTGGTCTCTTTCCTAGTATTTTTGAGAACTGGCCAAGTACTAGTATAACCTGGTAATAGCTGTTCGTAGTTAAATCTGTTTATGTTCAAAATTATATCTACCTATCTAATCTATCATCTGTCTGTCTTGTTAAGCTCTTGAAATAAAACTTTTGACCATGTACAGCAATTTTCAGGAAATAGGGTGCAATTACTTGTGTAAAATGACATATTAGTGTTTAATACTTGATATACTCATGCTTTCTATGGCACACAGAAGAGGGTCATTAGGAACATAGTTCATGTTCCTATAGCTGTAACATTTAACCAAAGCACTCTTTAAAATAAATAAGCCCTATTTAAAAAAAATTTTTTAGTAAACACATATTAAATGCCTGCTACATGTCAGGCTAAAGTCATTCCTGCAAGAAGAAAATGCTCCATAATTGCCTAGAGGTATACTCCAAAGAAATTTTATTTTTCATTATAAGTAAAACTGGATGATTCATTGTTCAAAGAAAATTTTAGTAAGAAGTGTTCCAACATTATAGCATTTTATTAGATAACTTAGGAGATTAAATCAGCACCTTCTCGCTACATGTTGTTTTAGGATGGATAGTCAGCGAAAAGAAGATTATGAGTGGTAGCTGTAATGCATATTATTGAATCCCCCTAAAATATGACATTGCATTGTCAATCTAAGACATCTGTTTTTGTGGAGGTTATACGGCACTACTGCTGCTTAGAGTTAACATAGGCTGACGAGTAAATGTTTTTTCCTTTTGTGTTTCTGTATAAGAAAAAGACAGCTTATGATTTTCCCTATCCTCTTAAAAACTCTTAAAGAAGATACGGTGAAAAAGAGCTGAATGGAATTACTAATGGCAAAATGTTGTTCAAAATACATTTTAGAGTTGTATCAATCTCCTTCAAACTGAGGCATAAATGGAATTAACATTATTGACTAACAAAATAAGGTTTATCTTGTTTTCTTTTTGCTCTAGAGAAGTGATGCTTAAGGGAATACTTAGAAAAAAGGGATGCATTTAAGTGAGAAAATAAGATGGGAAACAAAAGCCTGAACGCAGAAGGGGAAGGAAGAAGAGTGATGATGTGATTACTGTAGTTGTGTATAAATTAAAACATATAACTTGAAAATCAAGACTTTAGAAAAAGGTGTACAAGTTAAACACACTGACAAGGAAAAAAACTGACAATGTCTTGAAATGTTGGCTTTCATTAGACTATAATAAAGGATTTCATTTAGATTATTTTTGTATTTACTTTAAATCATATTTCAAATATTTTATTTTTGCAATTCCGTTACTGAAAACATGTATACTAATTATTGCAGTAAAAGATGGGACTTTTTTTTTAAAGTTAGCATTATCACTAGTACTTTTACTTTTCTCAGTATAATGGAATTCATGAAAATTAGTTTCTGCAATCATTATTCTAAAGATAATTTTAAATGTGGTATTGTCCCATACTTCACTTTTTAAAAATTCATATCTGAGCTATAGAATCTTCAATTTTTTTGTTGCATTGTATGTTAATATAATTATAATATATGTGGTTGTGTGTGAGCACATTTCAGTGGGCATTTTTCTCAAAAGGCTTTCTTTTCCCTATGACTCTGTTTTATAAAATTTCTTCTGCATTCTCTATGCAACACCTAGAATAGTGTTTTATAGGCAGCATGATATTTTAATTGCTTTAAGAATGTACAACGTTGACAATAATAGCAAACACTGAGCTGGACCTTACTATGTGCTGCAGGTGTTCTAAACACTATATGCTAATTACCCAACAGGTAATTGCTATATCTATCCCCATTTTGCAAACATAGAGAGGTTAGATAACTTGTCCAGGGTCACATTACTAGAAACTAAGAAAGCTAGTACTCTAATCAGGTCTGTCTGGCCCAAGAATAGGTAGTCCTTGATTTCTTTTTCTTTAAAAAATTTTTTAAAAAAACATTTATTGAGGCTGGCCCGGTGGCGCACTGCTACAGTGCGCGCTTGGGAAGCGCGGCGGTGCTCCCGCCGAGGGTTCGGATCCCACATACAGACTGGCCGCTCACTGGCTGAGCGAGGTGTGGGAGCAACACCGAGGGTTGCGATCCCATAGCCGGTCCCGGTCCGGTCCGGGCGCGACACTGAGGGTTGCGATCCGTTGCCGGTCACGAAAAAAGAAAAAAAAAAAATTTATTGAGACATAATGGACATACAATAAACTAAGTATATTTAAATGAAACAATCTGATTTCAACATATGTATACACCTTTGAAGGTATTACTACAATCAAGACAATGCAAGTATTCATCACTCCCAAAAGTTTTCAAGTGCATGATTGTAATTCCTTCCTTTGGCTTCTTACCAATACTTCTCTCAACTCATTCCGAATAATCTCATTAGTTTTCTGTAACAATAAATTTTTTTCCACTTCCTAGAATTTTATATGAATAAAAACATTTATTATGTGCTCTTTTTATCTTGTTTTTATCACTTAGTATAATTATTTTGAATTTCATCAGTAGTATGTGTATTAATCGTTTATTTTTATATTGAGTACTGTTTCATCATAAAGCTATTCCACTGTTCATTCACTTGTGAATGGATATTTGGTAGTTTACAATTATTTGCTAATACAAGTAAAGCTACCATGAACATTTGTATACAAGTCTTTGTTATGGTCATATGATTTTATTTTTCTTGATCAAAGAACTAGGAGTGAAGGGCTGGATCATAGGTTAGGTGCATGTTTAACATTTCATGAATCTGCCAAACTGTTTTCAAAAGTGATTGTACCATTTTACATTCCCACCGATAGTATATGAATGTTTCAGTTTCTTCACATTTCTGCCAACACTAGATGTGGTCAGTCTTTTTACTTTTAGCTATTCTAATAAATATGTAGCAATATCTAATTGTGATTTTTTTTTTTCCTTTTTGTCTTTTTTCGTGTCCGGCAACGGACCGCAACCCTCAGTGTCACGCCCATA
>NW_007731017.1:79570-86186 GCF_000696425.1 Galeopterus variegatus | reverse complement strand
CCCGCACCTCGCTCAGCCAGTGAGCGGCCGGTCTGTATGTGGGATCCGAACCCTCGGTGGGAGCGCCGCCGTGCTCCCAAGCAGCACACTGCAGCAGTGCGCCACTGGGCCGGCCCTACTTCTTTCTTTCTAACCTAGCTGCCTTTTTCTCTTTTTTCTTACCTTATTCCACTGACTAGAACCTCCAGTACAATGCTGAGAATGGAAGTGCTGAGAATGAACATTCTTGTTTTGTCTCCTACTTTGATCTGACAAGGAAGGTATTCAGTCTTTCACCATTAACTATAGTGCCAGATGTAGATTTTCAAAGAAACCCTTTATTAAGGTTACATAGATTCCATTTTACTACTAGTTTGCTGAGAATTTTTATTAAAAACAGGTTTTGAATTTTTTTACACAGCTTTTTCTCTATTGAGTTGATCATGCAGATTTTTAAAAAATGGATTCTCTAATGTTAAACCAACCTTTATTCCTGGAATAAGCCTCATTGGTTATTATGTATTATATATTTTTATATTGTTGGTTTAAATTTGCTAAAATTTTTATAGAGTATTTGCTTTATGTTTACAAGAGGGAAATTCTGGCCTCTGATCATTCTCTCCTTTTTATTTTTTTCTGAAAAATTTTTTGTGAGGTTGATGTGATCTGTTCACCAAATGGTAGAATTCATTAGTGAAACCATCCTCAGATGAAATAACACATCTTCAAATAATCTACAGATCAAAAGAAAAACCAAAAAGTATTTTAGAACAGGAGTTTAGTTTTCTTAGTGGGAGGATTTTAACTACAAATAAAATTTCATTAACAGACATATGGATATTCAAGTTATCAATTTCTTCTTGAATGAACATTGATAGCTTGCTTTCCAAGGAATTGGTCGATTTCATTTATGTTGTTAAATTTACTAGCATAAATTCATTCACTATATTCTTAATTATACTTTTAATATATGTAGAATTCATAATGATATGATCTTTCTCATTCCTGATATTGGTGTTTGCAGCTATTTTTTTTTTTTGTCTTTGTAAGTCTGGCTTGAGATGAGTCAATTATTTTGATATTATTATAAAACTATCTTTTGATTTTATTGGTTTTTCTCTGTTGCTTTACTGTTTTCTATTTTCTTGATTTTTGCCATAATTTTTATTTCCTGTCTTCTATTTACCCAGAGTTTAATTTGCTATTTTTCTCTAGTTTCTTAAAGTGGAAGTTTCCGTCATAGATTTGAGAACTTTTTTTTGCTCATATTGATGTCTAGTGCTGTAAAATTCCTTCTAAGTTCTGTTTTACCAGCATTCTATGCATTTTGACATGTTGTGTTTTCATTTACATTCAGTTCTAATATACTTTTTGATTTTTCTTTTGATATATAGATTATTTGAAGATGTATTATTTCATTTTTTAATAATTGGGGATTTCCAAAGGACTATTTAGTGATTTATTTCTAATTTAATTCCATTGTGGCCAGAGAATATATTTTGTATGACATGAATCATTTGTTAAGACTTGTTATATGGCCCAGAATATCATTTGGCAAATGTTCCATGTATACTTAAAAAGAATGTGTGCTCTTCTGTTGTGTGTAGTGCTCTATAAATGTCAATTAGGTCAAGTTGGTTGATAGTGTTTTGTAGTTCTTCTATATTGTTACCTATATTCTCTCATTTTCTATCACACAGGTTATTGAAATCTTCAGCTACTGTATTAGTCTGTTTCTGTTGCTTATAACATAAACACTTGAAACTTGGTAATTTATAACGAACAGTATTTATTTCTTACAGTTTTGGAGGCTGGGAAGTCCAAACTCCAGGAAATATAACTGGTGAGGGCCTTGTTGGTGGTGGTGACAGCAACACAGGATGTCATATAGAGGATGGCTGAGCAGAGAGAGAGACTAATCTCCTCACTGGCTTTCCTTTTAAAGACAACAGAACCACACCCATGCCCTTCCTTTAACTATCAAAGGACTAATACACTCACTAGGGCATGGTTCACAATCTAGTCACCTCTTCAAGGCCCCAACTTTCAATTACCATCATAGGATTTCCCATCCTCTTAACACTGTCACAGTGGGGGTTAACTTTCTAATACCTAAAAATTTGGGGATTACAATTCAACCCATGTCATCTATAATTATAAATCTATTTTCTCCTTTTATTTCTATTATTTTTTGCTTCATTTATTTTGATGATCTGTTTTAGGTGCATTCAATTTTAGGATTTTTATGCCCTCTTAAAAATTTCATGACTTTGTTATTACAGAATGATCTTCTTTATCCCTGATAATAGTCTTTGTTTTGAAATCTACTTCATGCAACATCAAAATAATCACTCGGTCTTTTCTTTGATTAGAGTTAGCATGGTATATATTTTTTCATTTGTTTACTTTTAGTCAACTACGTCTTCATATTTAAAGTGGGTTTTACAGTTGGGTCATTATTTGTATCCAATCTAACAGTTTCTGTTTTTGAAGTGGTGTGTTTGGACTATTTTTATTCAATGTGATTATTGGGTTTAAATCTTGTTTTCCTTTTGTCTCACATATTCTTTGCTTACTTTTTTCTCTTTATCTGACTTCTTTTGAATTTATTGAAGACTTTTTATGTATGCTTCCATTTTATCTCTTTTGTTGGCTTATTGGTCATTTGTTTTTATCATTTTAATGGTTTCTTATGATTTACAGTATACATTTTTAACTTATCACATTCTACTGTCAAGTGATACAGCATTTTGCATATATGAGGGTATTTATTTGTGGAAAAATAGAATTAAAATGTAATACAAATCTTTCCATGAACTTTTTGAAGTACCTTCATGTTAGTAGAATCCTAAAATAGTATACTTTTATATCTCTTCCCAGTTTTTGTGTTCTTATTGTCATGTATTTATTTCTACATATGTTATATACTCCACACTATATTGATTTTATTTTTGTTTAAACAGTTAATCATTTTTAAAGAGATTTAAATAATGTGGAAAAATTATATTTTTATCCCTGTACTAACTATTTCTGTGATCTTCATTTTTTTGTATAGATTTATATTTCCACTTGGTCTAATTTTCCTACTACCAGATGAATTTATTTAGATATTTTTTATAGTGCTAGTCTGCTAGTGATAAGTTCTTTCAGCTTTGGCATGTCTGAAGTGTCTTTTTCTGCCTTTGCTTTTGAAAGATACGTGTGCTAGGAAGAGTATTCTAGGCTAGCAGTTCTTTTCTCTCAGTGCTTTCAAAGATACTTCTCCATTGTCTTTCACTTTCATTCTTTGTAATCATAAATCTGCTGTCATCTTTATCTTTGTTCGTCTGTGTGGAACATCCTGTGTGATTTCTTTGTCCTTTTTTGATTTTTATTTTTGACTGTTTTTAGAATTTGTTTTTATATTATCACTGGTTTGAGCAATTTGGTTTGATATGTCCTGGTGTAGTTTTTTCTCCCACCTTTGTTTCTTTGTATCTTTCTTCTCTCTTTGTTTATTTTTTTCTTTCTTTTTTGTAATTTGGGTTTGTTGATCTCTTGGATCTGTGTTTCTTTTTAATTTAGATAAATTTAGCCATTATTTTTTAAAAATATTTTTTGATACTTCCCAATTTTTTCCTTTGGTAACTCCAAGTACACAAGAGGCTACTTGGAATGGCCAAACGTCATTAGTGCTTTGTTCATTATTTTTGCTTGCTTTTTCTCATGCTTCATTATGAACAGTTGTAGTTTTTATTATAGTTTTTATATTAAGAAGTTCAATTTTTGTATATATCCTCCAGGTTTCTACTCATATTTTTAAACAAATGGAAAACAGTTACAGTAAATATTTTAATACCTATGTTCCAGTTCTAACATTAGTTTAGGGTCAAATTCAATTGCTTTTCTTTTATCCTCATTATGACTTATGTTTTCCAGTTTCTTTGCATGTATGCTATATATATATATATTTTTTTTTTTTTAGGATAGCAGGCATTATACTTTTTATCATTTTGGGTACTGAATATTTTTCTATTTCTCTAAGTCTTCTTGAGGTATTTTGTTTGTTTGGTTGGTTGTTTTGGTTTTTAGGATACAATTAAGTTACTTGGAAATAATTTGATTTGTCATGCCCTGCTTTCAAGATTTATTACACTGGACCAGAGTCATATTCAATATATGTCTGATTATTCCCCACTACTGATTTAAGACCCTTCTATGTACTATATTTACTATTCTATGAATTGTGAGAATTTTTAATCTCTGGCCAGAACAGGCACTTTTCCCAGGCCTGTGTAAGTGCTAAATACTGTTATCTTTGATCCTCTAAGGTAGCCTTTTTCTGTTCTTTGGTAATTTACTCACATGCATGTTCTGGTCAGTATTCTGTTCAATACTTGAGAGGGACCCTCTGCAGATTTCTACTACTCTCACCTGCATACACTAGCCTTCTTGATGCCTTGAATTCTCAGTTCCACTTCCTCAACTCAGGTAGTCAATTGAGTTTCACATAGTCCCTCCTTCCTGTGACATGGTGTTAAAAACCTCTCAAGGCAGTAAGCTGGAGGCAGTCATAGTGCTCACCTATTTTGTTTCTCATCTCTCTTTCATTGACTGATGTCTACTGTCTTCAACACCATTTTCTATGGATCAAATGTGACCTTCAAAAGTTAATGCATCGGAAACAAAATCCCCACTGTAACAGTGTTAAAAGGGTGGGAAATCTAGTTACAGTATTTTAAAGGTGGGGCCATTAAGAGGTGATTAGATTTTGAAGACTGTGTCCTTGTGAATGAAGTAATGGGTATGGTTCTGATGGCTTTATAAGAACAGCAAGTGAGAAGTTTAGCTGTCACTCTTGCTCAGCCCATTTTCTCACCATGCGATACCCTGAATTGTTGTAAAGAGTCACCAAGAAGAAGGCCCTCCTCAGAACCACCCCCCCTACTGAAGACTTAGCCTCCCAAACTATAAGAAATACATTTTGTTTCTTTATNTAGAATGTGTATATATAAAGAAAGAGATTTATTATAAAAGACTGGTTCATGTGATTATAGATTCTGGCAAGTTCAAAACAGGCTAGAAAACCAGGAGAGCTGAGACTGCAGTTCTAGTCCAAAGACCAGTAGACTGGAGGCTCAGGAGAGCTTGTGTTCCAGTTCAAGTACTAAGACAACCTGCTATAGAACCAGGAAGAGTCGATGTTGCAGATGAAGTCTGAAGGAAGTCTATGTAGAAATTACTCTTGCTTAGTGGAAGGCAATGTTTTTGTTCTGTTAAGACCTTCAACTGATGAGGCTCACCCACATTATGGAGGACAATCTACTTTACTCAAAGTCCACCAATTTAAATGTTTATCTCTTCTGAAAACACCTTCACAGAAACACCCAGAATAATGTTTGACCAAATATCTGGGTACCCTTTGGCCTGGATAAGTTGACACATGGAATTAACCATCACAGAAATAATCCAGATTTGGTGTCTTAAGCATCATGCAATACTGACCCTCTATCCCAGGAAGCATATATATGGGGATACTTTGATTAAAACATTTAATAAAGACATGTATTTCCAGAACAGTACTTTTGACTCTTTAGCTATGAGTAACCTGAACAAAAACTGTCACGTATGGTGTACCTTTTGTTCTTTTCTTTGTTGTTGACATCCCTGTTTTGTTTCCTAGATTCTTACCACTATGTTCCTTTCTGAAAAGACAAATAATTTAGACATATGAATCATTTAGGTAATCCAAGATATTCCTCATAAATTTACATCATTGAAAGTATACACAGTACAGTGAGAAGACTCTCAGAAACCATGAGCCATTTTTGAATGGTTGAAGATAACTTCATTTGGAAAAGGATCAAATGTTTATTCATTCTTTTATATCCACTCATACAGTAAGTTTTGGATGAGCTTAGTAACCATACTTTTGGAATTAGAATTTGACAAAAACTGAGTTTATCAGGAACTCTGCAGATAAGTTGTTTTTCAAAGTTAAATGTTTTTGGGGAAAATGATATAATGCTATATGAAGTTTAATGATCATGGAGAAATTTTATTATCTATGAATATAATTCTTTAGATGTTTCAGCAATAGAAAAATTAGCAACTTGATTCTACCAAAAAATAGGCTGACCATTTGATAACACATTTACTTCCTCCCAGAAATTTTTTTTTTTTCATCTTTAGTCCAGATCTCTCCAAGCAATGCTGATAGATGTGTGTTAACAAAAAACCAACAAACCAACATAGATATTCAAATCATATGATACTATAACTTCTTATGCATTGTAAAGAAAATAAAAGTTCTGATTGCAAAGGAATATTTTAATGTTTCAGAAGATCTAGAACAATGAAGAAAGAAAATGATACACATATATACTGTACATATATGTATATACACACACACAGTGGTTTCTTGGTATCCATGGGGGATTGGTTCCAGGACCTCCTTTGGATACAAAAATCCATGGACGTTCAAGTCTCTGATATTAAATGGCATAGCATTTGCATTTATCCTATACACATCCTCCTGTATACTTTAAATCATTTCTATATTACTTATAATACCTAATACAATGTAAGTAATTATTGTAAGTAATTTATGTAAGTAATTATTATACTGTTTTGTTTAGGGAATTTTGTTTAAAAAAAA
>NW_007731017.1:74594-78878 GCF_000696425.1 Galeopterus variegatus | reverse complement strand
AAAAAAAAGTCTGCACATGTTTCATATAGACATAAGTGTTTTTAAAAATATTTTTGATCTGCAGTTAGTCAAATTCACAGATGTAGAACCTACGGATATGGAGGGCCGGCAGTCTATATACATTTTCTTTTTCTTCCTGAATAAGTCAGAGTTCTTCAGAGAAACATAACCAATATATAATTTATTATAAGGAGTTGGCTAATGCAATTACAGAAGCTGGCAAGTCCCAAGATATGCAGGATGAGTATGTAAGCTTCAGACCCAGGTGAGCAAATGCTGTAGTTTTAGTCCAAAGTTGGGTAGACTCCACAGCCAAAAAGAGATGTTTCAGCTCCAGCTCAAAGGCAGGGAACTAATTTAGTTCAAAGGTCAGGGGCACTAAGTTCAAGGAACTGAGCTTTGCCCCTAACTAGGGGAAAGGTCAGCATTTCTGTTCCACTCCATTTTATGTTTACCCAATTTTAGAAAGAGACTGTTGATAATTAATTCAATACGTTTAAGTCAAAGTTTATAGGTTTGTAACTTAATTAAAATAATCTTTTACTACCCCAAATTTCCACTGATGCTTCAGTCAATTCAAAATATCCTTATTACACTCAAATAGAAGACATAGATAAAAATGTAATTGATATATTTAGCTAATTTATTTGCCCTCTGGAATTCATTAAGGAGGAGATTTGGTAATTCTTAAGTGGAAAACTACCATCGTACTGTTAAGCAGTATCAGCTTTTCTGTCAACATCACAGGCTACAACCACTTAAAACATCCTTATATTTATTTGACTTCCAATTACATACAGTCCTATCCCTCTGTCTACAACTGCTTATGTGTGTCCGATCTTCATGGTATTGTCCTTTGTCCATGGACAGAGCACCACGAGGTTTCTCAGGATACTCTTTGCACTTATTCTTAGAGGTCTTAGAACAGTTGAATTCTTCACTGAGCTTAACCTGGAATTGCAGGACTTACAGAGTTCTCTTTATATATTGACTCTTTCTGTGGAAAGTTTTCATCTTCACAGAGCCCTTGCCGTGATTCATTATCCATCTTACCCATCATTTTGACTATCACTCCTTCCCCTAACTTCCATTTTGCCCTTCAAGGATTGATACCATCTACTTTTAACTGGCTTGTGTTATTGTTTTGTTTTTCAAAGATGTGTCTCCTCAAAGAAAACTTACTTAGCATTTTCTTTGGAAGGTATTATTCAAATGAATATTAGATCAGAATTGAAATATATAAGTGAAAGTCCAGCTGGTCCAAATAAGTTCCTGATGAAGAAATAAATGCGGAAAACTCTGCACTCAATTGCCTCACACTGATAATCTAAATTAATGGTGCTCAGGCTTGCTGGCCCTTTTCTTTCCTAAATCATCCTTTAAGAAACCCACAAATGGAGTCATAGCATCTTCACAGAAGTCCAGCAGAGCCAGTATGCTGTCTGAAGTAATGTTCTCACCTCGAGAGGAGGGAGTGGACTTTTTGAAATTAGCAAGCATGGCTTTGATATATTCTTCTGCCTTTCATGAAAGACTCCACTTCATCTGGCTTGTGTTCTTCCTGCCTGCCTCTGATTGATTTCATGTAATCCTGATGTGCTCTTTGTCGTTGCCTTTTATGAAGCCAATTTCCTGCAGGTGGTAGTTCATTGCTTTATCATAATACAATGATATCTTGTGATATCTTTTTTTTTTCTTCAGTCAAGCTGAGGCAAGGCATTATCTACAGAGATAATACAAATATTTTCCCTTAGATAGCATTTTAGACATGTCACCTCATTAAACCTCCCTAAACTCTTTTGATAGGTTGCAAATGTTAACTTGTCCACTTGAAAAAATCGGAAAATTAAGACTGCATGTTCTACAATTTGCCTTTAAGTTGCAGAAAATGTGCCAGGGATTAAAATGGTATCCTGCAATCAAATTCCAACCTCATTTCTCTTTTCCATGAAGTACAGGCAGGTTTGTTCAGAAAATTAGCTATCCTAAATCACAGAAGATGCTGGATATGTATTAGCTTGCCTACTCATTCACTAATTCAGCAAAACTTACTAAGTTCTGCCAACCTATGTAGATTGCTTCTAATGACACCATGACAGCAACCAACAGAGAACTTCCACTAATTCTGTATTTTTTTTTTGTTCTATTAGTTCATTGAATAAATTAAAAATATTCCTTAATTATATAATTCTTTACTCTAGTGTTAATTACTTGTTATGAGTCACCAAATCAAATCTCTGGTTTCATGGAAAATTTGCTTTGCCTCCAAAATATATTAGCTATTAATAAATGCATATTGTTACTTCTCTTTTTTTAATGTGTTTTTGGTTGATCATATATTTTCTGCTGCATTATCAGATCAATTTTATCATTTGTTATAATTATGAATTCTCTTACATATTACCAGATCAATTAACCAATCAGCCAATGTAACATCTGCTACAGTAGTGGTTTTGAATACATTAGATTTTTAAAGTATGAATTTTGGGGTTATTATTATGGACTTTTTATTATGAATTAGTACGAAAGTATTGCTATAAATTTAAGAACTTTGTTATTTCTTATGTTAAAACTTCCTTAGTTTATTATGTTTATTGTGCTATTGTTAGAATATTTTAAGACAAGTTGGAAATGTACTAATTTTCATTTTAAAAAATTATGAGAATAAATAGAAGCCCGGTGTAGACTATAAAATGACATTTTAATCAAGAAAAAATTGTGGAATAAAGGAACCATGGACATGAAGAGTGAAGAAGAAATGGAGGAAGAAAAAGCAGGAGAAGGAAGAAATAGGTTGAGAGAAAGCTCGTGCAGAGGGGATACCTCTTTCTAGGAAGAAGGACGTATTTTACAAGATGAAGTAGCAGCAGCAATTAACAAAAAGGCCCGAGAGACTGTGACAGCTCAAAACAGGTGTGTGTTATACTTCATGAATGAGAAAGGACTGTCCAAGATCATTTAAAAATTAGAAAAGAAGGACGAATTATTTTCAACAAGACAGAGAAAGATTTTTATTTCCCACATTTGGAACAACTTGAAGGAGACAGAATAGAGGTAGAAAGGATGGTGGAGAGAAAGTTGTAAAAGGTCAAATAGGAAATGCTTTGCTTGGCATTTTTATAGTTTATTAATAGTAACAAATATGACTTCGATTCTCTGTGGTGTGATTTTATTATATGATAGAGGAGAAATATACGTTACCCACAACAGGAGGTAAAATAGCAAAGGTTATGTTGAAAAGAAATACTGGTAAACCCCAAATGAAGAAATTTCTAATTTGTTTCGTTTTGTTTGTCTGAAATGTTTATTATTGAATAGCTGCTAATTAGACTCAGCATCTGATGCGCATCTGCAAACATTCTCCCTACTATTCCACTAGGATGTGGACCAGGAGATGGAGTGGAAGAGAGGACGCAGACATAAAATATTTCAGAAGGATACATCTTTTCCATTTCCTCCAGCCAACATATCTATAAATTTGAAAGCATCAGAATTGATTGCCCTTGATCTTTAGCCACTCTCCAACATAAAGGATCCCACATTGAATTTCAAAGCCTCTCAAAGCATGTGGAGCCACAGTATTCCCTTTCCCACCATTTCAATGACTTGTATTTACAAGTGCCTGTTATCAAAGGAAAGCGTGCCCTCAGACAAGCTCAGGGAACAGACACCCAAGTGGCCAGGCGATCCTCTTTCTTTCTCTTTCAGCGTGCTCTGTTACCTCAGAGCTCAAGGAAACTGCTGTCCTTTTTGAGAACACAACTTCTGCATGTAGCTTCAGTTATTTTCTACTCTAGCCTAGGCAGACCGACCACCAGCAAATTAAGCCACCAAAAAGAAAACAAACAACTTTCCCTAGTTTTTATATTTAAGTGTTTTCACAGAAATCCAAAAACGTACATAGATTCAAAACTGTTCAATTTTTCCCTGTTACTTTTGGTTGGCATAAGCGTTATAAGCTAACTGTTTACACATGATTGGCAAGGCTTGCATCCGTTTTGCTGTTTGAGGAATGAACAAATGAGCAGGAATGAGATGAAGAGCATCATACGAGTCCATCCTTCCACCCACCCAGTGTGTCAGTGGTCCCTAAAGATCAATGGCAGGGCCTGCTTGTCATGACAACTCCAAATATATTTGAAATGTATTAATTGCAGTAAGAACCCCTTATAAACTCAACTTTTTTTGAATCTCCTCCTTACATTTCTAAACTATATCAGTTCCTTGAGAATTGAGTTATATAAATTTACAACTTAGCAAAAAAGTACTGTTTTGTTTTAAAAA
>NW_007731017.1:72017-72858 GCF_000696425.1 Galeopterus variegatus | reverse complement strand
TGTGGCTTTAAGAGTTATTCCTTTAGTTACAAGTTTCCTTTCTCACGTTTCCACATGGTTCTTCATCTGCAATAAATCACTTATTTTATTATATCCATATTTGCCTTAAAAAAGTGCAGATGTTTTCAATACCATTATTGGATAAATTTTGGCTAAAAGCAGCCAAAACAAATCTTTCCATTGATCTCTTGTGAACTTCTGGGCAAGGGTCAGAGTACTCTGGGGCTTATCTTCTTGGTATGAGCTCATCGTTCAGAATGTGTTACCTCCTTTAGGGGTATAGAATACCATATGGTGTGCAGAGGAATTGCCGAAGGAGCAACACATAGTGAGTCAGTGTTTGTCAATGTCTTCTGATTTTAGGAGCCACTTGGGGAGACTTAAAAACACAGATTCCTAGGTCTCCCTGACCAACCAAATCATAATCTCCAAATCTGAATTTTTGNTTCTAAGTTCAAAGTTATAAAATGTACCAATTTGGTCATTATGATTTCTATTTTGGAAAGTGGTATGAAATATGTTAATTGTAACATCTGTAATTTCAAAGAACCTTACGAAAATAAGAATGTCTATTTTTCTCTGTAGTAGTATTGATTTTTTCCCCTTGAGGTAAATATGAGGATTTCTTGGAAAGAAACTATATTTTAAAGAAAAAGAGAATAAGATTTCCAAAACTACAAGGAAGACCTTATAAATCAATCTCTAAAGAGAGGCACATGCTCAATAAATACTTTTCTACCATAAAAAATTCATTTCATAAGAAAAATTCTGTAGTATTATCTTGAAGAGCTGTTGTCTCTATCTTTTATATCAAGAGCATGACCCATTACTTTCATCTTAT
>NW_007731017.1:68924-70773 GCF_000696425.1 Galeopterus variegatus | reverse complement strand
AAACACAGATTCCTAGGTCTCCCTGACCAACCAAATCATAATCTCCAAATCTGAATTTTTGAAGCTCCCCAGCTGATACTTTTAATCAGGCATGTTTGTGAAACACTGTAATACAAAGAAATCTGATAAATACTTTGTCGTGAAGATGAAGTTAATAAGTAAAACTTTCAAAGCCTGTGAAAGCTGATGCCCCTCAGATCTGAAGGATCAGTAAGACCTCAGTGATCCCAGTAGAATTTCAGCAGCTTGAAACTTAAAGTCTATATCTCTTTCAAGTTTCCTTTGAAATAGGTAAATAACAATCATTTCTACGACCGTGCCTTCGTTGGAAGCCCCCCAGACTCCCTAGCTGGGGGTGGGGGTGGGATCCCCAGGGCCTCAGCGATGCACCTCCAACATCTGCCGCCAGGCCAGGGAAGGAGCCAGCAATGGGCCAGCCCCACCCTGCCACCCCATCTCTGTTGCCTTCCTCCCTCCTCCTTTCCTTTCCCCTCCCACTGCTCTACAACATCTTAGATTGTAAAAATAAATAGATAATGTAAAAATATTTATATTTTAAATAAATAATATAAAAATAAAGTAGAGGAACCTACATAACTGTGCTGGATTCCTGACTCGTAACAAATGCGAGAAAATAAATGTGTGTTATTAAAAAAAATTTTTTTTTCATGTTTTCACAAGAACCAGGGTATGGAATCATCTTTTCTGTGATTGCTAAAGAGGGAGTATGTGGCTATGGTGGCAGATCTCCTACGAATTAAAGGAAAAGCAATTAATTCAAATATTCTTAAATAACCTAAAATTCATCTCCTCTGCCACAGTGGACTAGATGCAGTAAAGTCGTATGTGGCAAATATTGCACTATTTTATTTTAGTAAAACTCAAAAATGATTTATAGTTTTTAGAAAATGATTTTGCAAGATATATATGGAGAAAACCTCTTGCTTTCAATTCTTGTATTCAAATTCTTGTATTCTTATATTCAAATTCTGCCAGAAATAACACTTATTGCAATAAATATAGTTATGGTGAATCCCCTACTAATGAAAATTATTTGGTCCTTTCCAGATGGAAGGGGAAAACCAAAGTCCCAGTCCACTCTCTGGATAAAGAACTCAGTGGGCTTGTCAATCTGGGTGTAGTTTGCTTGTAAAATATGCACTTAAACTCCCTTAAGATGAAAAATATTAATTTTAATAATTCCTTTATTGGGAAAATTTAATACTTGTCTAGACACCCTACTGTCAGTTTTGAATTATATTCTATCATAATTGATTATACCAAAATGCATCAGATAAAATTATTTTTTTCTTACATATATTGAAAAATATTCATGACTTTCTGTATGCACTTTATATTTCCCATCATATGAGTTTATAAACTTTAATAACTTTGTCTCTACTTCTATCACCATAGCCTATACTTCTCATCTTTTTATCTCTTCATTATTTTCCTAAGACTATATTACATTTGTCTAAGTTTTTATTTCAGTTCGAGAACTGTTTATTGAGGCTGTGTTAAGTGTGAGACACTTTGCTAAAGCCCTGGGATATCATTATAAGTAGAACAAATCCTTAAAATATTTTTCTTAACAATGATTCAAAGTGAGAAAAGTATTATGTTCAGAAGTTTTGGGTTTTATAGAGTTGAAAAACCATGGCATGATAGAATCTTACCATTAAAAAGATCAACATTAACCCATATCCTATACCTAATATTTGTCCAGCTTAGGCTTGAAGAAGTCCCTCAACAGGAACTCCCTATTTTAGAAAATTCCAACTCTTACAAAAATTATTCCTAATTCTGAGCCAAGACTGATGTCTCTAAATATTATGACCATTGGTAATAT
>NW_007731017.1:66075-67523 GCF_000696425.1 Galeopterus variegatus | reverse complement strand
TATCCATTCTTTTATGTTTGAAAATGCATTTTTTTCTTTCTTTATTTCAGAATAATGGTTTATGTGGGCTTAGGGTTTTAGGTTGGTCTTTCGTACTTTAAAATATTAAAGGTATTTTACACATCTTCGGGCTTTTATTATTGTTGAAAAGTATACCACTGTTCTGATTGTCATGCCTGTGTAGGCAATCTGATTTTTTCCTTTAGTCGCTTCTGGGGTATTGTTTTTCTGTGGCGTTCTTCAACTTCACAAGTGTTTGAGTGTGGATTTGTTTTTCTTTATCCTCTTCACACTCAGTTTTCTTGTTTTGTTTAATGTTTGATCTTATTTTACAATTTTCACCTCTAGAAAATTTTCAGTAATTTTCTTATCAAATATCTCCTATCTGTTCTTTCCTCTTATAAATCCTCTTAGACCTATATTAAATCTTCTCATTCATCTATGCTAGTTTGTCTTGACTCATCTTTCATATCTTTATTACTTTATATTTATGGTGCTTTTATTCTAAGTGATTTCTTCAGAACTATATTTCAGTCTACTAATTTTCTCCTCGGTTAAGTATTTATCTGTTACACCATTTTGCCTTACTTTAGTTGTATTCATTGTTTTGGAAGAACATTTACATTATGCCCCTAGTACTTCTCATATCTGCAAAACATTTTAGTCACAAAGTTTTATAAAATGTCTTTGACAACTCTTTCAGATAATTAATAAAGTTGGTAACATTCAGGAGAAGAACAACATTAACCTAGAGATCATTCAAGGTTTTATTTACACTTTATATACATTTGTGAGGTTTTTGAAATGATTATGGAAGCACAGGGAATTTATCTGGGGTTAATGGCCACATGTATTTTCCCTGCCAGCCATTAACCCTCAAGCAATGCCTCACTTATAGGTCATTACTGTAATTATTAGGCAAACATTTTAAAACAAGCGTAGGTGTACTAGTATATATATTCCTTGTTCTTAAGTGGCCTTATCATAATTGGTGTGTATAGGGGATTTCTGGGAATTTGTGATTAACTCATTATTCATAAAAATTGGTTGCTTACATTATCTTTCATTTTCAATTCACATTATTTTAATTAACTTGTACTTAAGTACAGTTGGAGTAATGCAAGAATATCAGAAGCCACTTTCAATTATAAGCTTCATATTGTAGTTAAATAGACTGGAAGTTGACTATTAAATTGAAAACAGATCTTCTTATTAGGAACATTTAATTCTGGCGACAAAAATGGCAATGTGCCGTTTAAGCTAATCACGTGGCGGTACAGATGTTACAGAAAAAAGGGCTTGTTGCTCATAGAGTGTTTTTTACCCTGTGTCCCTGTAAGAATATCTTATCTTGGACTTGCTTTAGATATTTTAACAGCTGCTGGATCTCTGATTGGGTTTGAAGCCCTAACTTGGACTCCCGCTACGAGACAATAGTTCAAGCAGAC
>NW_007731017.1:50540-65508 GCF_000696425.1 Galeopterus variegatus | reverse complement strand
AGGGCTTGTTGCTCATAGAGTGTTTTTTACCCTGTGTCCCTGTAAGAATATCTTATCTTGGACTTGCTTTAGATATTTTAACAGCTGCTGGATCTCTGATTGGGTTTGAAGCCCTAACTTGGACTCCCGCTACGAGACAATAGTTCAAGCAGACGGAAGAGAGCTGAGCCACCAAAAAACTTTCCTTTTAAACTTCTCTGCAAGGCTTAGAGCTGAGTGAATGCTGTATATAAGATCTACCATTTCTTCCCACCAAATTAACCCCCCACAACCCGCTTCCTATCATTCAGTCTGTGCTTCTGTTGCCTTCTTTTGGGTGATATTTAGCTTCTCTTTGGAATTCAGCTTAATGTTTTTCTGTGGGTATGTCTGTACATATGTTTGTATTCAGAATTTATTTTATGTTTCCTTTAATATAGTGAAAGTATTTTTAGTTGAATATTTGCTAATTTAAAATAATTAATAAATGTTTGTTGTTTAATTAAATACTCTGCATCGTATAAATAATATGGGTCTTGGTTGCTAACCTAACCATGAAAAGCATTAAGCCTGAGGATACCCTGAAAATCAACCATGCACTTAGATCGACCTGTTTAGATTTTGTTTATGTCTTATCTGTTTTCCAGACTACACAATCACAAAGAAGCCAGGAAAACCAGGAATCTAGAAGAAAGTCAAGAAAATGACTAAAAGCCAAGAAATTAGATCTACTGGACAATTCGACTAGCATAGTAAGCATGTTAGGCACTGAAGAGCTTGGTTGATGAAATTATCTGTCTGTCTGTCTCTGTCTGTCTGCCTATCTGTCTGTCTGTCTTTCTGTCTGTCTGAAGAAAATAGAAACTGGAAGCATGTATTCAATTAATAAAGAAAAATCAAGGTTGTTTTGAAATCATCTCTGTTGCAGGAGATTTGAGGAGCCTTGCCACTTTGTTTTTCTGATTTTGTTTTTGTTTTTATTTATTCCTCAAATAAATGGGTCATAGAAACCTCCATTTTTGGCAGGCTAAGTTACTATCTCTACCTTCCAATCAAAAATAATCAAAAGTCCAAGAATCAATGAAGTCATGCTATAAATTGTGCTTATGTACACAGAGCAAAGCAAGTTTAATGTAGTAGAGAAACCAGATTTCTTTATTCTTTTTTTCCTTTTTTTTTCTTTTAAATTCTCAATGTACATTGTAGTTGATTTTCGTGACCCCTTGCCCGTTCCTTTCTCCCCCTTACCCCCAACATCATATCTGTTCACTTGTCTTAAAAAGTTCTAGGGAATTGTTATGAGTGTTGTGTCTTCTCCCCCCGCCCCACTGCTTTATTTGATTGCATGTTTATTTATTTATTTTTAGCTCCCACAAATAAGTGAGAACATGTGGTATTTCTCTTTCTGTGCCTGACTCGTTTCACTTAATATAATTTTCTCTAAGTCCATCTGTTTTGTTGAGAATGATAGTATTTCATTCTTTTCTATAGCAGAGTAGAATTCCATTATGTAGATATACCACAGTTTCCTTTTCCACTCATTTGGTGATGGACATTTGGGCTGGTTCCAACTCTCATCTATTGTAAATAGTGCTGCAATGAACATTGGAGTACAGGTATCTCTTTGGCACAGATTTCAAAATCAGATGACCTCATTTGGAATCCTGGCTTTGCCCTTTGAGATTATGGAAAAATCACTCAACTTTTCAATTTTTTTCTTATACAAAATGGGGATAATAACATGATTTGTAGGACTCTCTTTGCAAGTTAATAAGTGATGAGGCCTTATAAACTATAAAAATAAATTTACATTTACAAATTTTATAAAATGGTAGGGCAATGTATGGAATAAAATATTAAGTATTTTACAAAGAGAAGAAATACAGGACTGTTGCATGTTGTACAGGTGAACCTAGAGAAGCTTTAGAACCACCTTCTGGGAAGGTCACTAAGCATATGGTAATTCACCATCCGTCTGGAATGGCAAAGCTAGAAGGAACAACTAGCTATTTTCCACACTCCTTTTCAGCTCCATGTGTCTTTTATGTATTTAGTAGCATAAGGTTTTTAAAATTTTTCTTCTTTGAAGATAGTTATCATTAAAGGCTGGGAATTAAGAAATACCTAATAGTACTGTTTTAGCATAACTAATTTCTTAAATTGCATTTTTTCACTTTAGGTTGTTTTCAACATTTAAGTTTCACATAAACACAAACACAGGGATTACTTCCAAAATACTAGACTGCATAGATTACTAGATGAGACATCTAGTGAATAAAATGTACCTTTGTTTTAATAAGTGAGGATGGACAGACTTAGTCTCTTTGTAATCCAAAGCCAGAGGTATGCTTTAGCCAGAGTTCCTTTGGCCAACACTCTGAATACAGATTTTCAGTACAATTTAGGTAACAGGATGATAGAGACAAACTTAAGTATCTGACAGAGTGATGCTGGAACCCACAAATCCCCAGGTTGCAAGTCATGACTGAATAATTCTTCTGTTTCCTGGTAAATACCATGCTTAGGTATCTGGTGTAGGTGGTGGAGGAGAAATGGACATCCTACTTCCAGAACGGATACCAAATGTGTTCAACTATTTTTAGCTTCAGACAGTGTCCCAATGCTCCCAGTTTCCCTGATAGGGGTTATTTCATTATTTCTTTTCTGTTAGGGGTTGCCACCTGCCAACTGCCTTGATGCTGCTACTAAGCCATTTCTGCTGCCACATTGATGATGCTTAAGGATCTGTCCTTGTCAATTCTCAAAACTGCTGTGGAATCTTGAAGCCCGGTTAGGCAAACCCCTTACTACAGGGTGGACAAGGTGCTATATCCCACTTTCTTTCTTTCTTTTTTATATCCCACTTTCTTGACCCCCATGCCATGGTTGGGTCTTCCCTGTACTATGGATGTTTTTCCATTTGAGACAACTCATAGAACTCTCCAGTAGAGCTACTGTCTCATGCTTGTGGATTACTTCTGGTCCTAGCAAAGTAAAAAGTCTCTGGAAAAATGACTCTTATGTTTGAAATTCTTCTTTTATACCATTTCCTCTGAGGGGTGATGGGGTTCAGTTGCATGTCAGTCTCCAACATGGATTAAGGTATGCTGTCAAAACTTAACTACCTCCACCCCAAACCACTCCTCTGCTTCTTTCTGGTCTTATTAACTCAACTCACATATGTACCTATTTGCCCTAAAAATAGATAGATTTGGGATTCTACATTTGCAGTATTCGGAGATACTTCAGCTATCACTAACGCATAGCATCTAACTGACCAGGCTTCTAGTTTTTCCCAAGAAAATTTCCACAAGGTCCCTCAGGGAGGGGTGTACCTTACTGAATTATGAGCTATTACTTTTGCTACTACCTTATGAATCACTTTAAAATAATACAAGTAAACAATATTTAATTGCATTAATCAACTTATTAATTTGATAGGTATTAATTTAACATTTACCAAGTGTCAGGTTCTAATATAGAAAAAGAAAATTAAAAATGGACCCGGTTACCTTTTCATAATGTAATTTTATAAAATAATTGAGTCTATTGTTCTGAATAAGATTTCTAGTCAATGGGATGATAGTTCACAGTGAATTCTTCCTCTTGTCCCCGTTACCTTTTCATAATGTAATTTTATAAAATAATTGAGTCTATTATTCTGAATAAGATTTCTAGTCAATGGGATGATAGTTCACAGTGAATTCTTCCTCTTGTCCCCACCCCAGAGCACATCTGTCTAGCAGGATGCTTATTATGCTGATATTTCCAAGTCTTCATTGATGCTGCCAACAGTTAAATGCCCCTTGTCTAACTGAATCTGATGATCCAACAATCTGATGAAGTTCTGGAGTTTCACCACATCTTTTACCAAAATTGTCAACAGATGATTAACTCAGTGATTAGCTCACTTCTTCCAACAATTCTTTCCTGTTCCCAGACCTCCAGCCCAGGCTAGTGGTGAAAAGGTAAGGGGCAGAAATAAGCTCAGTGGCTGAATAATGCGCTGTTGGACAATCAGTCTCCACATGGTGCCAGACTGGGTCGTGTTAATGCATTTCCTTGACTTCCCAGTTCCGTAGCTCTACTTGTTGAAAGAATGGCTTCTATTATGGGAATATACACTCCTCCTTTTCTTTTATGTCAAAATACACACACAATTTCAAGGGGAGAGTGGAGTCTTGAGAAATACTCAACTTAGAATATAAGACGAATTTAGTTTACATTTTCATTTTTTCATTGGCTTTCGAAGTAATTATCTCCTATGCCTACTTATTGTGCATTATTTCCTTAGCATTTCTCATTAAAGTCTAAAAGTTTGGGCCTCGTCCTGACAGTGATGGCTATACCAAAGAGTATCATTTGCTTAGGATTATACACTATAAATAAAGTTGTATGGCTTTTTCCTCCTGACTAGAAAAAAAAAAATATCTATCGAGTCAGTATATTAAATTTAAGAATTCTGGAAATTAGATTCTCCGAAATAATTTTCAGCAGTATGCCCTCCTACCCCTATCCTCTGTCTCTGGTTTAAGAAATCATGAATGTTTCAATATGTTTGCTTCTGATACCATGTTACAATGTCATTTCCAATGAACAAAGGAATCACTGTACTAGACAATTTGGTTACATTTATTTAAAGAATGAGGCAATTATGGACTTTTCCATAAAAGCATAAAATTAAGTTTCTGCTAATAATTTATGAGTAGGTCCACACAGACACACACACAAACCTACCACATGTACATGCATAACCCAAAATAAGCTACCAAAGCTTTTACTTGAACACAGAAGAAATTAATCTAGATCTTTGAAAGCAAAAAAGCTCATGGTGAACTCCATTACAAAAGTCACATTATTCTGACATAAAATAGAACCTGACATTTGGCCTAATTATACTTTTTAAGTTTTTAATATTCTGCTTATCATTATGGATATTTAAATAAAGAATACTCTTCTGATACCTTTTGCCCTTTTTCTGTTTCATAGTCTTCTTTGAATTAAAAAAGAAAATTAAAGTTTTCTCAACTAGAAGTTTTAATAGATAAATGAATAATATATTAAGAAAATGCTAAAACTTTCCCCCCTAATATTTTAGGGTAAGGATATATTGTATATTTTAAAAAGCACGTACTACTTTTACCCAAATGTCTTCAAAGGAGAATAAAATCAGAAATTAGTTATTATGATCCTATGTGAATTTGAACTTTGACTTATTTAATACTAGTCACCTATAAAAATTTTAGGTTTTTTTTTTCATCCTTTTGCTACATATGGTTTAGTATTACTTAGTAGATTTACACAAATCAAAGAGTAGAGTACCTTCCAATGATTCATCTCACTGGACTTGGTTAAGTGCACAGAGAAATACTACATTTCAGATTGTCGGTTTGATTTATTAAAAGAACATAGAATCATTTACTTAGGTGTTACATTAACTAGACAGCCAATCCAGATCAATGATTCTGTCATTGAAAATTATGTATTTCTAAATTTCTACAATTTGTTTTTGCCTTATTGAAATGAGATTTACTTTTACCTTCTCTGTTCTAGATTTCAGTTTTTAATTTTTTACAGTATGATTTTATTACATAACAGAGCAACATGTTATAACATTTGTAATTTTAGTGCATTTTAATAAAATATTAATAATTCATGTATAGAAAGATTAATTAATGGGACAGCTTAGGTAATTGAATCACAATACATTTTCATTAAGCAAAATGAAATTATGAAGGTGAATAGAAACTTGTTAAACATTGATAGGCTCAACTAAAATAAGAATAAGGAACGATCAATTAATTAATGGGACAGCTTAGGTAATTGAATCACAATACATTTTCATTAAGCAAAATGAAATTATTAAGGTGAATAGAAACTTGTTAAACATTGATAGGCTCAACTAAAATAAGAATAAGGAACGATCCTACTTTAGGGGTGTAAACTAAATACAGTTATCTTGTCTACACTCTCAATAACTGATTCTTTATTAGTTTTAATATGTAGGCACAATGGATCAGGTTTAGGGTATATTTTGTTTTGTTTTTCTTTAAGGTAAAAATGTAATTCTTGCCCTGGGGAACTCATCTATTATCACGGTTTAATTATTTAGTTCTCTATTAAATGTACCCACACCAGTCATTAATTATTGGTTATATTTTTGATGGTTTCCAACTTAAACTTTCATATAAAAATTGAACCTTAAGTTCAACATATCCAAAATTATACTAACCATCCTCTCTTACCTCTGAAGCAACACCTTCTCCTACCTTCATTGTTTGCTTGATGCACCCTGTACTCTAACTCTCTAGGGCTTGAAACCTTAACATCATCAGCCTTTTCTCCCTCAGAACATCTAAAAAGTTACTAAGACTTATCAAGTTTATAGTTAATACACGCCTCCAAGCATTTCTTCCACTAACTACTTTCTGTTTTCAGTACTTCTTTTTAGTTTCTCTTTTCTTTGATTACAACAATGGCCTCCTAAATTATTATCCCCAACACTGGTTTCTCTTTGCTATATCCATCCTGTATTCTGCTGTCAGATTAATATTTCTGGATCATAGTTCTACTCAATAAATATCCAATTCATTTGGGTCTTTCCGAACAGTCCCAAATTTATGTATCTTTATGTCTCTTCCAACACTCATCATAGTCCTTGCACATAGTAGGCTAATCAATAAATATGACTAAAATAAATAAATAAATAAACTGTGAAATGAAGCCTTGCTCCACACTAATAAATTCTAACATATCTTAGAAATAAACTTATTACAGATAAAATTACTGTATTTAAATGCTGATATTATAGATCTCTTCATTGCCTTGTTCTCTTGGCCTTTGTTCTCTGTTATGTGTGCCCGCATCAAACATTGATTATTAAATTCTTCATATTCTTTAAAGCTCAGATTATATATTACCTTCTCTCTGAGGGCTTCTCTGATTGGTGCAGACAAAGTCAAACTTTGCATCCTGTGTTTTCCTTACCATGTACATTATCACAGCCTTCCTTGAATAATTATGCAATCTGAATGGCCTATTTCTGCTTCTTCTATACATAGTCTCATTACCAATAATTCCTGAATTCTACTTCTGAGCACTCACCTAGCTACCACAGAGGTGGGAACCCTCCTGCAAAGCCACTCCTCCTCCAAACATATTTCTGGATGTCCCCGAAGGTGTGTTCCTCAGACTTTCTGAATTTAGATTGTTCCCATTCTCAGACAGTATTCACCATGATCTTTCTTTCCTGCTTCAGCTTACACTTTTCAACTACATGAAGAAGCTCCACTGTGCATGGACATTTTCAAAATAACCCTGAGCATATGTTGCAGCTTCTTAAGGCTCTAAGCATTCCAGGTCCTCAGGACTCAAACTAGTGAAGGATTTAGAGAAAAAGTGAAAAAAATGGCCTATCCCTAATTCTGAGTCTTGTTTACACTTGAGCTCTAATAATGCAGTTCTGCTCAAGTACAATTCTTGTGAAAATAACAAATTTATCTTCTAGCCCTAACCCAGTCACACCAATAGAACACTCACCCCCATAGAGGTTAGATCACCTCAGCTTTTCCTAGACCAGATTATTTTCCAGGGCAAATATCTTATGGTCTGAAACCTGTCCTGGGCCCAAGTCATCATTTGGGGAAACCCAGAGCCTTCTGAGGCCTTATCTCTGGCCCACAGAAACTTAGCTGCCCCCTTGTTTTTCTCTCCAGAAGACGAGGCGCTCATCTCTACTTTCCTCAGTGTCAGCTTGCTCCAGGATGTTTCTCATACTGGCTTCACCACTCAGTTACATCTAGATGCTTTATTCCTTAACTTACTACCCTGACTCCCATTTCTCCTTATCTCTTTTTTCACAAAAGGCTGTGTGAGTGGATGATTAATATATCTAAAATTCATTTTATTTTATCTTTCCTTTGCTCTACACTTTTTCTGTATTGCCCATTCTGCCCAGCCCTAAACTTTGCCAATTGCTCCCTTCACCATTTTACCAATAAGCTTTGTGTCTCTCATTATTCCCTAGTGTACAACATCTTCATAGAGGATGGTTTCAACATTGCTTCTTCATACTTAAAAGGTAAGAATCTCTCTTTCCTCTCCTAAAATCTCTAGAGCTTTTGTGAATGTGCTTTCTCTTGCCAGAAACACCCTTTGTACTTCCTGTGTCCAACGCAGAACCTATTAATCCTTGGTCTTTATCAAGACCCATCTTCTCTGTGTTGCCTCTACAAAAGTTGACAAGTGATTTTGATTTCTTACATGATTAATTTTATTTAAAAGTAAAAAGAAAACTATAAAGTAGGAATAGGCAGACTTCTAATCTCAGAACCTATTAATCCTTGGTCTTTATCAAGACCCATCTTCTCTGTGTTGCCTCTACAAAAGTTGACAAGTGATTTTGATTTCTTACGTGATTAATTTTATTTAAAAGTAAAAAGAAAACTATAAAGTAGGAATAGGCAGACTTCTAATCCTATTTCTCTACAACCCTATTTCCAACTAAGGTCTCATTCTTAGGTACTGGGGCTTAGGATTTCTACATATCTTTTTTTCTTTCTTTTTCTTTTCTTTCTTTCTTTCTTTTTTTTTTTTGAGATACACAATTCAATCCATAAGAATTATAAAGAACTGGGAATGATTTTTCTCATAAAATTTATAAGACTCTAAAGCTAATACTAATAGAGGAATTTTAAGAATATCAAGCACTTTCAGCAGCAAATATAAATTGTAGCCTTGCAAAGGAGTCACTGTGATTGAAACAGGTTTCTTTGGGATGAACGACTCCTCATCTTATAGAAACTCTTTACCTATCTCAGTGTTTTAGAAAGTACACATGCAGCAAATAATTATTTCTTTAGATTCACGTTAACCATCTTTCTAATATTTTTTCAGAGCTTGAGGAAAGAGAGATCATGCTGAAACCATGAAGTCTTTTGCCAGAAATAACTTCATATAAAATCTACAAGACACCAAACGAGAGGTTACTGTGGGAAGACAGGCTAAAATAATAAGATCCTCATGCTAAGAATAAATGAGTAATGTCTATGCTGTTTTTATTACTTTTGTTCCCTGTGACAAGATAAAGTTAATTATTCAGAGATAGCAAAGAAATCTGTTTATTGAATGTGACATGCTAGATGCAATTCTGGATTGCAGTATATTGTAATATTAAAGATCAAGGAACTTTTAATCGGAATCAAATGCAATTTTTAATTGAGCCCATTTATTGCACACGTGAACTGTATTAAAAATTCTCTCAACACAGAAACTCAGTAAACATTGCAATTAAAAAGTGAATCTAATAAGTTGAAAGAGACTATTTCCCTTAGAGTCTCTTTAAAGTTACATTTTAAATTAAACAATTATAAATTACTTTTGTTAAAAGTTAAAAAGTGGTTTAATATTAACTGTAGCTTTATTTATAAATTTTTCCTCTTTCTTTTTGACCGCTAGCTGATTTCATATACTTCATATTCACTCAAAAGGGTGTATTGATACACTGTGTCTATATGATGCCATGACATCTGAATGAAAGATTTGACATTTGCCATCCATATGCTTTGCCTTCTTGACTCCATCTGGATGTTTGGCCTTGTACTTGCAAGCCATCTGGGTTTGTTGCTACACTTTCCACGTTTCATCCAGATGTTTTGACATTGTGTGGACAAAGAATGTGACATTGTCTATAAAATGTAATTGCATAAAAATAAATATCACTATGTAAGCAATTAAAGGAGCAGCATTTTTCCATCTGTAGATCTCAACAATTTTTCCTCAGTAATATAGACATGGCAGGATAGGCTTTTCTTGCTATATTTTAAAATTGTAAATTATTGAACAATAAAAAATATATAAAATGTTCTAATCAAATTCAAAGGAAACTTCCAATATTTTAACAATTTCTAATAGAAATATTTATGATTTAAGCTATTTTTAAATTTTAGTTATGATTAAGCTACTAACTGCAATAATAGTATGCCTCTAGAAATCCCAGTTTAAAAGTCATAATGAAAGTCTTCCAAATTAAACTCATTGTAATAAGAAAAAGTAACTCACGTTTTTTACAAAAATCTGTTGTAAATTTGTTCATACACAAATACATATTTTCCATAATGATCTGCACAGATCTCTAATACAGATACTTATTTCCATGATTTTAGTACCTATATACCTGTACGTCTGGTATCAGTGCTCTGGAGAAAAAAAACAAAAACAAAAAGAAAGATACTACTCCAGAACACTATGACAATTAATAGCTCTAATTAGATTTGTCGTAAATTATCCATATTATTTAACACATGGAGATTATATATTATATAATAAGCAGACATTCCTAAAGAAAGAAGATAAAAGATATCAAACCAAAATGTGATAAATATTTCCCAGAAGGTCCCGCAGCCATTTTCAAATTCTGTGTAAACGAAGTGAGAATGTGTAACGTTATGAGTCTATGGTAGATTTGGGCCCAAACTTCTCAAGTATCACTTAATGAGAGTCTCACTTAAATGGCTCAGTTCACCTCAGGTGTAATAGTTTTAAATCTGGGCCCAGAATTTAAAAGCAAGGATGATGAAAAACTATGAAGGAGATGAAGATGGGTATGGATTGGCAACTCTAATATATAAAGTATTCCTGAAAGAAGATATTTAGCATGGCAAAGACAAGATTTTCAGGCAAAGGGGAGAAATAATGAAAAGTGACTTCTTCACATACTTAAGGGTTATAATAATGAAAAGGAATTAGAAACTATTTATGCCTCCTAGGGAAGAATTAGAATTGGAATTCAAAAATGTTTTGCTTCAATTCAATAGAAGAATGGCATGCCTTGTGGAAGTCAGTTTTCTATCACTTGAAGATTCATGCAGGGGACTCAAGCATAAGTTAGGAACTTTGTTAAATTACTGCTAGTTCCTCCTCAAAAAATGTTTAATGGGCTCAGTGTCCAGAACACTTCCCGAAACAGAATAGAGGGTTAACACATATGTAATGAATAACTGAATGAATTCTAAATTTATGTTTCAGGTATCACTGTCCTAATTGAGACAAGCAGATTAATGATGTTCATTGCACTGCCATCTGCACCCTCCAGGGCACTCCATTTCATTGGATATAATGTGAAAGGTACCTTCTGGACTTTTACAAGCAGTGGGCACTATGAGAACCTAATTATCTAAGAAAGTCCAGGTGGCATGATTTTACGTGGTGGTAAAATTTCGAAGTTATTGTGTAAGCTAAAAGTAAGTAGATTCACAATTAGCTAGCACAAGCTACCACATTAAAGACTAAAGTATTTTCTTTGAAGAAGTCCGACAAAGATGATTTTTCTTTGTGCTCATTTGAGTAAATGATGAAAGCTGACTTCCATTTAGGTGACGTTCTGAAAGCAAGATGCACGTATTTTAACATTACAATAGCACTCAGTTCAGCAAGAAGCTCCCAGTCTAGGAGGGCCCTGAGAACAGAGCCTGGTGAGATGTACTTAAGTACCACATGTCTGTTCTATCATGCCTTCAGGACAGATGCCATCAACTGGAATTGACCACATTTTATAAATGTGATTGCTACTTCTATCTCTGTCCATCTCCTGAGTATAGTTGATTTTGTATCAGTTAAAGATATGTGTGATAAAATTCCACCTTACCTAATCAACTTTCAAAAGTGTGATCACCTCCTTATCTACCTTCAACAAATATCCATGTTGCTATAGTCCCCAACCCCAATAACTCCCACCCTCCTACAGTCATATTGTTACCTAGAGTCAGTAGGCTGTCTTAATAAAGATAGAGCAGTCTTTTTTGCTATGTTTCATAGAGCTTCTTGATCCTGGATGCATACCAGCATCAAGGAGAAAATTTTCCCAATTCTCAAGCATAGAAATTAAATTTTTCAAAGAAATATGTTTCCAAAACTTCTCTCCCATTGAAATATTACTTATAAGTCTTCCTACTTCACAGCTTCTCTCCATAATTATAGGAACTCACATTCCATAATAAGCAGTAAGGCTATTATGGAGAGAAGTACATAGAGTGAAATTTTCACATTTATCTATGAGATGTCATTCTGTGCCCTTCTTTTCCTTTTTTTTTGATGTGCTATGGTATTCGGCACCAGCCAACCATCTCTTAAATGTCTACCATCTGGATCAGCACCCTCCCTACACCCTGTCCAGGATATATTCCAGGGAGCGGTATGAGTTCTTCCCATGTGCAGTGTCAAAACATCAAAGGAAAGGCAAGCACTAAGCTTAAATAGCTCTTACATCACACAGAAAGGTAAATATTTCAATCCTAATTAACTATTTTCCAACTGAAAGAGAGGACTACAAAATATTCTAAGATAAAAGGTAATGCATCAGGCAGTACTACAAATAAGAAAAGGTTCTATCCAGATGTGGAAATTGCCCTATTCAGAGAGAAGGAATTCAGTCAATTCACTGAGGCATTAGTGAATTTCCACTGCATAGCTTTGCCCTTCAAACAGGGAGGCAGACAGTAAATATCTCCACTCTCTTCTAAGTGCTTAATTATCAAACTTGAACATTAATTCATTTATTCAACTGATATTTATAAAGTACTTACTGTATGCCAGGCGCTGTGCAAGCACAGAAAACACTTGCAGCAGTCTCTAATGGTTCTAAGGCCATCTAATGGCCCACCCAGGAGGCAGAGTCCACATCCTGCTTAGGCACCAGCACTCAACCCATAAGATGTTATTGCTGTTGCTTTTGGGCAAGCACTTTATCCTGCTCTAGAGAAATCCTGAGAGAGATGAGGATAGTGAAAGGGAGTATCCCACAAATAGGAGGATCTCATATAGATTCTGTTTGAGTTTATTAGGAGATTGACTACCATTGTTTAGCATTTTCCCAGCCAAAGTATACAGATTCGGTTTTATATAACTCTCAGAATAACAGCTACCACCATTCATGAAGAGAAAATTATCAAATAAATTATTTTATCAATGTACATTAAACTCATCAGTTTTCACTGAAACAATGTGCTTTTTTGATATAGGAGTTATAAATTGTGCTAACAAGTCTACCACATGATACAAGTCATGGTGCCCTTAAAGAGGGCACCACTGGTGGTGTTAGCAGAACCACTGGGACCATTAAAAATGTCCTCATCTGAGGCCATCCAAATTGATTACTACAGAATTCTTACTTATGCCATATATTCTAGTTTTGAACTGAGTTTAGGGTCAATTCATGGTAAGATGAAATCTTAGGCTGCCCATAGATTGCAGAAGCGTATTGCTTAACTGGAACTGTGAGCATTCTGATGTGGTATTTTGAAGGAAGTGGCTCCCTTCTCACGTGAGGAACTCTGATAGAATGTTCAACAGTAAAGCAGTGATGGGGGAAATAGAGAATATACTTAGTTTTTTTTTTTTTTTTTTTTTTTTTTTTTTTTTTTTTTTTTTTCTCCACAATAGCACTAGTTATAACCTGGAAGAAGTAAAAATCACCACAGTTATAATGACTGAAAAATTTAATGTGATCGCAATACTGAAAGCCAGAGGAAGGAACGAGGAAAGAACGTGCAGAGGCCTCTTCTGCACTGTTGTAGGGATTTTTGAAGCTGAAGTGACTTGGCTTCAAAGGAGACAGTTTTCTGATGAAGAAAATAATAAAATTATTGGCTTCAATGGAAAGGATAACTGACACCAGAAATTTGCTCCCACATTCTGGGTCCTCTTCCCTGACACTTTATTTAGATATTTTTGAGAATCCTGAAATGGTGTCTGACTCTGTGTATGATCTGTGCAATCACCTTCAGTTGCTTGTTTAGCAAATATTTATAAGAAATACAATGTGTATCCATACTATGTCAGGCACAGAAGTTTGAAGTAAAGAATCAAGCCCAGCCTTATGCACAGTGATTGCTCAATACTTGTTGATTGAATGCTGTCTCATGCTCCTTTTCTGAAACTTGAGAATATTAATAGTCACAGTGTTGCTTTTTAAAAAATGTATGTTTTTATTAATATTTTTAGTTGACACATAATAGTCATACATATTTATGGGGTACATTGTGATATTTGAATACATGTATACAATGTGTAATGGTCAAATCAAGATAATTAGCCTATCCATCACTTCAAACATTTGTTGTTTCTTTGTGTTGGGACCATTCAAAATGTTCTCTACTTCTATGAATGGATACGGAAAACATGGTGTGTGTGTGTGTGTGTTTATATGTGTGTGTGTGTATATATATACACACACACATTGGAATACTATTCAGCCTTAAAAGAGGATAAAATGCTGTCATGGACAGCAACATGGATGAGCATGGATGACATTATAGTAAGCAAAATAAGCCAGGCACAGAAAGAAATATCACATGCTGGCACTTATATGTGGAAGCTAAAATATTTGATCTCATACAGTGTTGCTTTTTAAGTTATTTCCAACAATTTTTCAAGTTTTAAGGCAATACTGAGTACTTATATAGTAATCTTATGCAATCTTAGCATTTCTGTGAGAGATGGTTTTAATTTTTAAAGCCCATTTTATTTTATTTTTAGTTGTGCTTTTCTCATAAAGAGGATAAAAACTGTATGCAACTGACAGAGAAGTAGAGAAGGAACCAAAGAGAAAGTTTTCTCTGGTGTTACACCTAAAGCAGTTTGTTTTCCATTTGTGAGTCCAAATTATTTTCCATTGTAAAATAAGGGTAATAACAACTGTTGTGGCTACCTACCACAAGGGAATGTGTCAGAGAACATTGGGATAATATACACTACAGTACTCAAAAAACTACAGAGCATTATAAAAAATTATACAATTATTACTACTAATCTGAAATGCCACAGGAACAATCCAATGCATGCCACCGAGTGATAGAATCACCAGGCTTTTCTACCTCTCTGCTTTTGCTTCTGATTCTTCCCGATTTGCCTATTTCTTTTTTTTTTTTTTTCCTTTTTTGTCTTTTGTCTTTTTCCGTGTCCGGCAACGGATCGCAACCCTCAGTGTTGCCCC
>NW_007731017.1:48667-49826 GCF_000696425.1 Galeopterus variegatus | reverse complement strand
CATACTCCACCCTCAGTTCTCAGTTGAGGTGTCCCTTTCCTGCAGTTAGTTTCTCTCAGACGGCCTGTCCTTGATGCAGGGAACACCTTTAGTGGCACTCCAGGGCCCACTGGGCACAGCTCTGTCATAGCATGGAAGCAGTGAACTCTGCTATTCACGTTTCTTGGTCTCCACTAGAATGAAGTCAACCCTCATGTCTAGTTCATCTTTACCCTCCTGGTGCTTTGCAGTTATTTACTCACAATAAGTACTCAGTATTTTTTCTACTCTGCTACTCTTATTATTTCCAACGAGCCTTTCTCTAGTTGGTTATGAAAAAGTTTACTTGTGAATTTGAATAGAATAGTTTTTGTTTTGTTTTGTTTTGTTTTTGCAGGGGGGTCAGATAGTAGGATGTCTCTTACTTTTAAAGTGCTTCTTAGTGATAGAAACCATCATTATCCTCTTCCTCCACCTCATTGTCATTGATTACAAGTGTGTTTACTAAGCACTGAGTATGACATTTAGGGAAAATGCCTAAGTTGAATACATTTCAGATTTCCTATGCTACAGAGAAATTTATCAAGAGAAAAGAAGCATCTGGTTGACCTTAGGCTGTTTATTATCTCCTCAGAGTCCTTATAAATGACAAGAAAGCCACAAAAATCATGTAAATTATTTAGGTAAAATTGTAGTACACTATTTTTATATGCTGTATGTAAATCTTATTCTACATTGTGTTACTTTAAGCCCATTTTATAGAAATAGAAACACTGTTTTATTGTGTAGATCATTAACCTACATAACATGTAGATTATTAATTAATTTGTAATTATGTTTACACTGTGATTATTTGGAGGGTAAGTTCTTGATCAGGAAAACAAACTGCCCAAAATTGTGTTGGCTGTCCCTGAATAAAGATGAGCTTTACTTCAAATGTGTGTATCTTTCCTAGGAAACACTACAGCAGCAAATGGGCACTATACTAGTTGGTTTATTTCATTGAATCATTTTTGTCTTTTTGGCAGACTACCTGAAGGCAATCAACACTTACTGAAAGGATATTCTAAAAGTAGAGTAGGCTAGTGTTAGATTGTAAAGAGAATTTTAACTTCCCAGAGAATTCTAAAGTTAAAATTCTCTTTAAAATCAACATGCAGTGGGTTGAACAGCGTCCCCC
>NW_007731017.1:46465-47841 GCF_000696425.1 Galeopterus variegatus | reverse complement strand
CTGCCATGAGCTGAGGAATTTCTGGGGCCACTCGAAGCTGGAAGAACAAGGAAGAATTCTTCTCTAGACCCTTCCACGGGAGCATGACCCTGCTGGCACCTTGATTTCAGACTTCTAGTCTTCATAACTGTGAGAGAGTAAATTCCTTTTGTTTAAGCCACCCAATTTGTGGTTCTTTGTTATGGCTGCACTAGGAAATGGATACACCATGCTAAAGAGTTATATAGACATTGGCAACAAGGTTGTCTGGAAGAGTTATAGGTATAATTGCCTGAGCAAAAAAAAAAAAAAAAAAGTTTCTTTAGAGAAAGCCTTAAGGACCTGAGGCAGTGGGTGAAGCACTGTCTGGGAAGTTACACAGTGATGAGCATTAGAGACGGCTACCAAGGCTGTGAAGGGAAAGCATCCCCAATCCAGAAAGTGAAGTCTGGTCAAGGACTTAAATAGGAACTGATTGAGATAAATGGAAACCAAGTATAGTAAAGATAGGACACAGAGTAACTCTGTTAAATATTTTTTGTGTGATTCTGCAGGATTTCATGACTTCAGTCACACATGCAGTGCAATGCTAGTGCATTTAAAAATCATTTATACCCTACACAGTTCCTTTCTTCATTCTTCATTTTATTCATCACAAATGATAATTTGAATGATTTATTTTCTAAGATTTATTACATTCCCTTTCAAATATCAAGTTAATATAAGCATTTTGTGAGGGGATTAAGAAAATAACTCATCAGGACTTTTCCTCTGTCCCAGGGTGTCTCTCAGGAACATCAGGTGATTATTTCTCTTTACCCAAACTCCCTTCCTGCTCAAGAGTCTGGCCTATTGTTTGTTGGTACACAGAGTGACTCAGAAAATATTCTTGATCTCATTCGTTGGATCATAAGGACAAAATCACGAGGGTCCACAATGTGTGTTGATTCATGATAACCATACTACAAGATTGGCCAATAGTATGTCCAAAATGGACCATGTCTTGTTTTTACTTTATCTCCAATGACTAGCACATTTGGCCTGTTACATATTAGATTCTAAGTAAAGGAACAAGAGACAATTTAGGAGAGAGAGAACAGGGTTGACCTTTGTAAAGACAAAAAAATGACCTAGGTACTAATTATAGTCTTAGCAATTACATATAGGGACAGGGGGTTTGAGCTACTCATGAAAGTAATATTTCATGAGTACATCTTTGTACTGTTGGCCTGTGAGATTTAGATTTGGAAACAGGGCTGAGCTTAGTAATGTTTTGCTGTGCATCTGTTTCCAACAACTAGCAGAGTGACACAAGTTAGGAAAGGGAAATATGGGATCTGGATTTCTTTTAGTTTAGAAAAGTATGTCACGAAAGGAATTGTACACTACAGAGTTAC
>NW_007731017.1:44582-45782 GCF_000696425.1 Galeopterus variegatus | reverse complement strand
TCTGGATTTCTTTTAGTTTAGAAAAGTATGTCACGAAAGGAATTGTACACTACAGAGTTACAGCAGAACTCAACAGCCCCATGCTTATCAGTTATCTCATAGGTCAATTCAAAGGTTCTGCTCAGGGACTTGACTGAGGCACTTAGTTTAGTCATCTGATTTTATGTTGATAAATAAAAGATAGATGGCCTAGAGATTTCATATCTATGAGGAGAACCCACCAGAAAGAGGAAAGGTGGAATAGATAGAATGAACAGAAATTATCTGACATGGCAGGCTTCATCTACTTTCATTAGTCTTTCAATCAACATATTTTTAGGGTTTCCAATAAAGGAGACAATACACTGGCATAGGGATACAAAGCCTTCAGGGACTTGCTGTTAAAGGAGGTGTGATGTGTGACAGGATTGCAAACAGCAAATTTACAGCAATGTGATCATTCATTCATCCATTCATGCATGTACTCCACAAATGCTCATTAACACCTTCTGTGAGCCAGACATTTGTACCAGGTTTCGAGAACACAGGGATGAAAAACATGGTCCACACCCTCATGAAATATATAGATATTAAACAAACAATTATAAGTGTTCTAAACAACTAAAAAGAAATGCAGCATGTCATAGAAATATTTAACATGTGACTGAGTAAAGTTACCTGGAGGAAGAGCTGCCTACATTCAGACAGAATGATAAATAGGAGTGAACATCTGGAGGGAGTGTCCCATGTATAAAGAATATCATGTAAAAAATCTGATTTAAAAGAGTACAAACTCATAGAAGTCAAAGATATTCTACTTGTTTTGAGCATTTATTTCTAAAAGGAGAATTGTGAGAAAGCAGGCTAAATAGATGGGCAGGTGCCTAACTACACACAGCCTTGAGAACTTGTTGAGAATATAGGTTTTAATCCTTAAATCCTTAATCCTTGAAACCTTAATCCTAATAAGCAATGGAAAGCCATTGAGCCAATGCGGGGCGGGGAATGGTCAGTTACAAAATTTTTAAATATTACTCATAGTGCAGTGTAGAGTCAGAGTTGTAGGTGGTCAAGAGCAGAAGCTGGCCAATCAATAACAAAGATACCACAGTGTCCTGGAGAGATGATGACTCAGGCAAGGGCGGTGATAATGGGAGAAGAAGCAGATGGTTTCAAAAGACATTAAGGGGTTAGGCGACATTAGATGGTCTGTGACCCATT
>NW_007731017.1:43775-44226 GCF_000696425.1 Galeopterus variegatus | reverse complement strand
AAGCAGATGGTTTCAAAAGACATTAAGGGGTTAGGCGACATTAGATGGTCTGTGACCCATTAGATGTGGCAGATGAGAGAGAGCCTTTAGAATGCTTCTTAAATGTCTGACATGAACAAGGGTACGTGTTGTACCACTTACTGAAAGAGGGCATGCTGAAGAAGAGTTTATGGCACGTAAAAGTGGCTGTAGAACACCAGAGCCAGGAGTTGGCAGGCTGCTCTGAACCATTTGACTTGGCAGCAATCTAAACTGCCTATAGGAACAGAAGTAAATCCTAATTTTCTGCTTGTTGTGGAAATGGAGTCTTTTTATTGTTTAGCTTCTATCCCATTCTTATGTGAAAGCATCTTTCTTCAATTTAGAAAATATTGCTCGCTCACTCCAAAAGCTGCGATGTTTTTACTGACTTCACTTCTGTGGTTTAACCAAAAATGTCTCCTGGGATTTT
>NW_007731017.1:38178-42671 GCF_000696425.1 Galeopterus variegatus | reverse complement strand
AAAGAGCTATGGGATTACACTGTTGATTTTAAGTCCTGGAAAATACACAAAAAAGGTCCCATGTCTAGCAATCATCAAAACTGACCGTCTATCCTTGGTATCAGCCAGCTTTGGGAAAAATGGTCCACTTTCTTCCTCTTATACACACAGTTATACAAGATCCTTTCAAGATACCCACAGAATGATCGTATTCATTTATTGCCACTTTTAATATGGGGAATAATAAGGTGATATAAGCCTCCTCACTTTGCATCAATCTCTGTCTCTAGCATCCAGAAAAATGAGACCAAGAACCTGTTTGGGATACGAGGCAACACCAGAGCAGCCAGCCTTGCTAGAATTCTCTGCATTGAAAAATTTGTCCTTATTGAACCTAGCCTGGATTTTGGCTGTCCTATCCAACACTTCTAACAGAATCATTTGTTCTGTTTACCACTAGTATTTATTTAGGCAGCAATGTGACTAATTGGAAACGAGATGTGCTATAAGTGTAAATACTTGATTTCAGTGATTTAGTATTAAAAAAGAATGTAAAATAAGTCACTAATAAGTTTTCAATATTGATTAACTGGTAAAATAACATTTTAGATGTATTGGGTTAAATAAAATACAATATTAAAAAAATAAAATTAATTACACTCGTTTCTTTTCACTTTTTTTAATGTAACTACTAGAAAGTTTACATATGTGTCTAAAATTCGTTTATATATCATGTATTATATCTACTGGGCAGTATATCCTAGTGGCTTCTGAAAAGAGATTAGAGATTATGCAGGATCATCCACCACAGATTTTATGTATGTATTCTTGGAGGAGGGGTTGTGCATAAGATTAGTTTTTTTTAAAACTTAGGTGATAGAAACAGATTGGATTAAGGAGAGACCAGTAACAAAGAAGTCAATTACCTGAGCTTTCCAAGAATCCAAACAAGAGATGACAAAGAACTGCACTGCACTTGCAGCATGGAAGAAAGATAATGGACTTAGGGCATATCTTAAATTTAGAATTGGGTGCACTTGGGATGAGTTGAAAATTTGAATTGAGGAAACTGGAGGAACTGAGGATAGTACCTCAAGTGTCCCTTAGATATAATAGTATGGTAATAATATCTGTGATGGGTAAAGGACAATGAACAAATTTTTTTATATTCCCAAAGGGAACATGCAGGAACTAATGTGGGAGTGTTAGTTGCAATTAGTCAACTAAAACCCAACTGTTTTACAATAGCTTTAAATAGTCACCACAATTTAAATTCTTAAATGGGGTGAAAAGATTTAGCAACCCATCGAATGAGGTTCTTCCCAAAAGAAGCTTCTGAAAAGAAATTCGTAAGCAGAAAATTTTCTACAAAGCAAAATTTTTTTCTTTCTGTGATAAAAGAAATAAGGTTAGTGTAATATACAAACAAAATGTAATTATATTATTAAAGTTGTAACATAATAATTGGGCTACCCAGACCTATAACACAAATAAATTCAACTGATATAATGAGTATGTTGGAGAGAGAAAAATAAACAACAGTGTTCAAAAGTAGCCACTTCTCTAAGTCAAATATTTGAACAATTGCAATTAACCTTAATAGAATTCATTTATAATTTATGATTCCTCATATTAATATTCTGATTGGTCGAAACAAGTACCATGTTGAAACCAAGCCAAGCCAATATGTAATATATACATATATTTTTTACTTTGTTTAATCAGTCAAATGTTTTATTTATTTATATTTTTTTATTAAAACATAATTGATCATACATATTTGTGGGGTATAGAGTTGAATATCAATACCTGTGTACAATGTGTGATGATCAAATCAGGGTAATTAGCAGATTCATCATTACAAAACATAATCATTCCTTGGGTCCATTAACCAATTTCTTGCTAACCCGCTCACCTTTCCCCTTTCCCACCTCTAGCAAGCACAGTTCTGTTCTCTCTTTCTGAAAGATCAATGTATTATTGTGATTGTCCTCCCTCCCTCCCTTCCTGCTCTCCTTCCTTCCTTTCTTTCTTTTTTCACCTATTTATTTTTTAGCTCCCCAATATGAGTGAGAACATATGGTATTTCTCTTTATGTACACAGCTTGTTTCACTTAACATAATTTTTTCCAAGCTGATCTATGCTGCTACAAGTGGCAAAATTTCATTCCTTTTTATGGCTGAGTACTATTCCATTGCATATGTATGCCACATTTTCCTTATCCAGCTGTCTGCTGATGGACATTTAAGTTGGTTCTATAGCTTTGCTGTTGCAAATAGAGCTGTGATAAACATGGGAGCATGGGTATCCCTTTGACATGATGATTTACATTCCTTTGGGTGTATACCCAGTAGTGGGATTGCTGGATCATATGGTAGTTCTCTTTGCAGTTGCTTAAGAAATCTCCATGCTGTTTTCCATGTGCCTGTACTAATGTACAGTCACATCAACAATCTAAGAAGGTTCCTCTTTCTCTGCATCCTTGCCAGCATTTGTTATTCTCTATCAAGATAATCATACAGTTTTTGTTCTTGTTTTTGTTGATGAAGCATACCACATTTATTGATTTGTGTATATTGCCATTCTTTTTTTTTCCATTTTGTCTCTTTTTTTAATGACCGGTAACGGGATCGCAACCCTCGGTGTTGCGCCCGCACCGCGCTCAGCCAGTGAGCNTATGGTAGTTCTCTTTGCAGTTGCTTAAGAAATCTCCATGCTGTTTTCCATGTGCCTGTACTAATGTACAGTCACATCAACAATCTAAGAAGGTTCCTCTTTCTCTGCATCCTTGCCAGCATTTGTTATTCTCTATCAAGATAATCATACAGTTTTTGTTCTTGTTTTTGTTGATGAAGCATACCACATTTATTGATTTGTGTATATTGCCATTCTTTTTTTTTTTCCATTTTGTCTCTTTTTTTAATGACCGGTAACAGGATCGCAACCCTTGGTGTTGCGCCCACACCGTGCTCAGCCAGTGAGCAGGAACCGGTCTCCACATGGGATCCGAACCCTTGGCGGGAGCGCCGCCGCACTCTCAAGTGGCACACTCTCCAGTGCGCCATCGGGCCGGCCCTATATTGCCATTCTTGCATCCCAGAGATGAAACCTACTTGATCATGGTGTATAATCTTTTCGATATGCTGTTGTATTCTTTTTGGCTAATATTTTGTTGAAGACTTTGTGTCTATGTTCATCAAGGATATTTGCCTGAAGGTTTCTTTTTTTGTTGTGTCCTTGTCTGATTTTGGTATCAGGGTGATGCTAGTCTTATATAGAATGAGTTTGGGAGAATGGTCTCTGTTTCCATTTTTTTGAATACTTTGAAAAGAATTGGTATTAATTCTTCTTTAAAGACTTGGTAGAATTTAGCAGTGGAGCTATGTCCTCCTGGGCTTTTCTTTATTGGGAGACTGATGATTACTTCTTCAGTCTCATTGCTTGTTATTTTTCTCTTTAGGTTTTCTACTCCTTCTTAGTTCGATCTTAGTAGTTTTTATGCCTGCATAAATTTATCCATTTACCCCAGATTTTCAAAGTTGTTGGCATATAGTTTTTTGTGATAGTCTCTAATGATTCTTTGTATTTCTGTGATATCAGTTATAATGTCTCCTTTTTTGTTTCTGATTTTTGTTATTAGGGTCTTGCCTGTTCTTTTCTTAGTTAGCCTAGCTAATGGTTTGTCTATTTTGTTTAACTTCTCAAAAAAACAACTTTTTGTTTTGTTAATCTTCTGAATCATTTTTTGGGTCCCTATTTCATTTAGTTCTACTCTGATCTTAATTATTTCTTCCTGTACTCTAATTTGGGAATCATATCGTTCTTTTTATCTAGTTCTATGGGGTGTAATGTTGGGTTGTTTGTTTGAAGTCTTTCTATTCGTTAGATATAAGCATTTATTGCAATAAACTTCCCTTTTAGTACTACTTTTGCAGTATCCCATACGTTTTAGTAAGTTGTCTTTGCATTTTCATTTGTTTCAGGGAATTTTTTGATTTTCTGTTTTATTTCTTCTTTGACCCATTGGTCATTCAGAAGAATGATGTATCATTTCTATGTATTTGTATACTTTTCAAAGTTTTGTTTGTGGTTAATTTCTAATTTTATTCCACTGTGGTCTGAAAATATACTTGATATCATTTCAATCTTTTAAAACTTGTTGAGACTTATTTTGTGGCCCAACATGTGGTCTATCCTAAAGAATGATCTATGAGCTGATGAGAAGAATGTATATTCTGTAGTTGTTGGACGGTATGTTCTGTAAATGTATGTTAAGTCCATTTAGTCTAAAGTGCTGTTTAAATTCAGTATTGCTCTGCTCTTTTTTGTCTAGATGATCTGTCCAATGCTGAGTGCAACATGTTAAAGTTCCCAAGTATTACTGTGTTAGGGTCTATCTCTCCCTTTAGATCCAATAATAGTTGCTTTATGTTTCAGGTGCTATGATGTTTTGTGTATATGTATTTATGATTGTTATATCTTCTTGCCACATTGATCATTTTTATCATTATAT
>NW_007731017.1:34458-37087 GCF_000696425.1 Galeopterus variegatus | reverse complement strand
TTTGTTCCTTTCTTCTCCTTTTATTGTTTGTCTTTGCTGTATGGTGTTTTATTGTAGTGATAAGATATACTTTCTTTCTCTTTCTCCTTTGCATATCTGTTTGAATAGTGATTTTTTATTCCTTCTCATGTATTCATGATGATAGTTACTACTCCTTTGACTCTAGATATAGGACTATGTTGAAGATTTGTTGAAGGGCAGTCTTATGGTGGTTAATGCCTACAGTTTTTGTTTGCCTGGGAAAGTTACTATTTTTCCTTCATTTCCGAAAGAAAATTTTGCTGGGTGTAGTATTCTTGGTTGGCATTTCTTTTCCACTGGCACTTAAAATATGTAATCCTGCTCTCTCCTAGCCTGTAGGGTTTCTGCTGAAAAGTATGTTGTTAGCCTGATGGAGATTCCTTTATAGGTGATTTGCTGCTTTTCTTTTGCTGTTTTTAGAATTCTTTCTTTGCCTTTGACTTTTGACAATTTGACTATGATGTGTTTTGGGGAGGTCCTTTTTGGTTGAATCTATTTGGAGATCTTTGAGCTTCTTGGATCTGTGGGACCTTATCTGTCTCAATACTTGGGAAGTTTTTGGCTATTTTTTTATTAAATAGACTTTCAATGCCTTTTTCTTTCTCTTCCCTCTCTGGTATGCCCATAATAGGGATATCAGTAAGCTTAAGATTACCAAGAAAGATCTCATAGGCTTTCTTCATTTTTAAAAATTCTTTTCTTTTTTTTTTTTTGGTCCAACTGTGTTAATTCAAAAAGCCCTGTAGTTCAGAAATTCTTTCTTCTGCATGTTCTAGTCTGCTGCTTATGCTCTTGGTTGCATTTTTTATTTCACTGATTGAATTCCTAATTTCCAGAATTTCTGCTTGGTTCTTTTTTATTGTTTCTATCTCTTTGTTGAGTTTCTTGTAGATGAACTGGGAAGGTTTTGTTTGTTTGTTTGTCTTGTTTGTTTGTTTGTTTTACTTCATTGTGATTTCTATATGTTTTTTCCCGCATCATGTCTGATTTCCTTAATATTGCCATTTGAGATTCCTCTTCAGGTGATTCACTCATTTCCTGTTGTTTGGGGTGTGGTACTGGAGAAGTGTAGTCTTCTTTTGGGGTGTTATGTTTCCCTTTTATTTTTCATACTTCTCATATTTCTGCATTGATCTGGTGGTATAGTCCCTTGTTTTAATTTTTGGAGTGGTTTTGAGATGAGAGACTGCTACCTGTAGGAGTGTTTTATGTTGATATTGAGGTTGAGTTTTGTAGTTTGAGTTTAGGTTAGTACAGTAATAAGTGCTGGCTTGCTTCCTGCACATTCTCGGCTGGTGTGGGCAGGCCTCTGTCAGATAGGACATTGGGCTTCTGGGGAAGGTAGCATGAATCTAGACAGCTTGCACACCTATAGCACACTCTCCACTGATGTTGGAAGGCTCACTACATTAGGCAGACTTCTGAACTCTCAGAGTAGGAGGGTATGGATCCACGTGTCTGATGCTGAGTAGTGGTGCAGACCCTGCTTACTGTCTGCTGAAGGAGAAGTGAGGTGTTGAGTTGGGTGGGGCTGTGAGCTCCTGGGGGATGAGGGCATGGATCCAGGAAACCAGTGCAAGGGACTGGTGCAGGGTGCAACCCCTGCTAACTTTCCATTGGAGCAGGTGTGGGGCATTGAGTCAGGTGTAGCTCTGAGCTCCCAGAGGAAGGAGTACATGGATCTAGACAACCAGTATACTCCCCCTACTCTCCACTGGCATGGGCAGTTCTGCTATGTCAAGCAGGGTTCTGAGCTCCCCAAGGGAAGGAGACTGTATATCCAAGCAACTGGTACACTCCCCCATGCACCCTCCACCAGGGTGTGCAGACCCAATGGGTCAGCAGTACTTTGAGTTTCTCAGCCCCTATCCCAAAATAGTGATGTCAAGTGATGGCCTGGGACTGAAGGGGGAGGGTTTGACTCTGTAGTAGTTCCCCATTGGGAAAATACATTAATGTGGGCTTTTAACTGTGCCAAATATTGAGGTCACTGTTCATGAGGGCCATATGGTTACCTTGCTGCATGGTATGCAGTGCAGTTTCTCCAATCTCCATGCCAGTCTTGGTCAGGAGTTTCTTTTGTCCTATGTTGCTCTCTCAAGCAAGCTTTAGTGATTTTTCTCACTGTTTTGCTGGATTCTGTTGTTTTCTCCTTCACACTCTACTCTTTAGGTGACTGCCTATTTGTTTCTTTGTACTCTTTTTGCATTAGGGGCAGGGGCCGGCCACCTCTAGTCAGCCATTGTGATGAGACTCTCCCCCAAAGTGTAATATTGAAAAAAAATTATATTTATTGCTTCTTTTATTTATTCAACCAATATTTGTTGAGTCTCTACTAGAGATTCTAAGCCTTTGGATTATTATAGTAAAGTGGACAAACTTATTCTGTTTTATCCAGTTTGTAATCTAAGGTTGAGAGGGAAATCATTGTTTTTAGTGTGTTTTATAAGTATGATAGTGCAATAAAGAAGAACTCCAAGTTGCTATGGGTGCACTTAGAAGAGGCATCAAATCCAGAGCTGAAGAGTGTCTAGAAAGACAGAAGAGTCTTTCACTAGAAAATAACATCTGCATTGAGATTCAAAGTAGAAGTAAAATTAAGCTAAAT
>NW_007731017.1:17311-34371 GCF_000696425.1 Galeopterus variegatus | reverse complement strand
AGCTGAAGAGTGTCTAGAAAGACAGAAGAGTCTTTCACTAGAAAATAACATCTGCATTGAGAATCAAAGTAGAAGTAAAATTAAGCTAAAGTTAAATTAGTCTGGTTAGAGGTTTAGTACAGTGAGGACAACGTATAAAGTTTTCAAAGTAGAAGTAAAATTAAGCTAAATTTAAGCTAAAGTTAAATTAGTCTGGTTAGAGGTTTAGTACAGTGAGGACAACGTATAAAGTTCATGAGGTAGAGGAGAATAGAACACATATGAGATCCATGAAATAGTAATTTAGCTGGACCATTGAACTGTAATGTTGGAATATCACTTACTTAGGCTAGACAAATAAATGGGAACCATGTTATAAAGGACTTTCTAAATTATAATAGGAGTATGCCTTTTTGCTGAAGCCTTCTATTATCATATATCTTTGGTACTGTCTGATTATTTTTCAAGTACATATATTATTTTATTTTATTTTATTTTTTTGGTGGGTGTACTTTTTCAATAATACAAAAAAATCTAGTAAAAATCAATTATATAATTTCTGAACAAAGGAATATTATGGAGTAGCTTAATAAAAGAGTGAAATAAATTTTTATGTATTAACTTGGAGAGATGTCTGAATTTGTTTGTTAAAGAAAACAGCTGGTAGCATAATTGTGTGTATTATTTGATTCAATCTGTACAAAACAACATATGTTTACATGTGCATAGATATTTTTTAGGAAGGATACCCACAAACTGTTGACAATGGCTACTTCTAGAGAATGTCATGGGAGTGATTGCGGTAAAAGAAATATACATAATACATAGTGTATGAGAGAGAAGAAAAAGAGGTAAAAATAAAAGCCCTATCAATCAAACAAAAAGTAAGAAAGAATAAAAAAAGAAGATAGAAAAAATAAACTAGAATAACACACAAAATGTGATGCAAAAATTTTAAATATTATTATTCTTGATAAAATATTAATGAATTGAATACATTTATTAAAGGTTAAATTGCAAAAAATTAGAATAGATTTGAAAAATCCAGCTAGCTACTGTCTATATGTGACACACTTAAAAAACATAAACAAAAATAGAAAAAGAAAATATGAAAATAAAAATCCTTAGTAGACTTATAACATGTAAAAATACTGAATTAGTCACTTACAAATCTTTCTACAAAGAAAACTTCACTAATGAGTTCTACAAACATTTAAGGAAAATTTAGTATGCATCCTTCACAAGCTTTCCCCAAAAAGATAGAAGAGGAAGAAACACTTTCCAACTCATCTATCAGGCCAGTATTACCTTCATATCAAAACCAGATAAAGCATGATATGAAGAGAAAACTATACAACAGTATATCTTATAAATATATACACAAAATGTCTCAACAGAATACTAGAAAAATATACAAAGAATTATTCACAATGATAAAGTAGTATCTATCTCAGGAATGCAAGGTTTAACATAAAAAATCAATCAATGTCACATACTGTATCAATAGAATAAAAAACAAAAACCTCATCCTCTCCATAAACATAAAAAATGCATCTTTTTAATGATAAAATCAAACATCCTTTCGTGGTAAAAAAACATTTTAAAAATATAGGAATATAAGGGATTTCCTAAATCCGATAAAGGGCATCCATGAAAAACCTATAGCTAACGTAATGCCCAGTAGTTGAAAAATGAATGTTTTCCCCCTACAATCAGGAAAAAAGACAAGGGTGTCAGTAACCACCATTTCTATTTGAAATTGTACTGGAGGTTTTTGCTAGGGTAATTAGGCAAGAAAAATTAATAGACCTAATTCAGACTGGAAAACAAGAAGTAAAACTATCTCTATTTGCATGTGACATGGTCTTGTATATAGAAAATCCTAAGGTATCCTAGAAAACAACTATGACAACTGATAAATAAGTACTACACGGTTGCAGTACATACAGTCATTATACAATAACCCATTGTAATTCTATATACTATCAATAAGCAATCTGAAAGAGAAAATAAAAAAACAATTTTTATTTACATTAGCACATAAACATAAAATACAAATAAATAAACAAATGAAGTACAAAAGTATACAAAAAAAACTGCAAAACATTGTTGAAAAAAAATTTTTAAATATCTAAATGAATAGAAAAATATCCCATGCTCATGGATCTGAAGACTTACTATTGTCATCAAAATAATACTTCTCATCTGTCTTATAGATTTGACACAACCCATATCAAAATCTCAAGTGCCTTTTCCGCAGGAATTGACTAGATAATCCTGAAATTTATATGTAAATGCAAATAACTCAAAATAGCTTAAGCAATCTAGAAAAAAAGAGAGCACTCACACTTCTTTATTTCAAAATTTACTACAAAACTGCAGTAATCACAAGAGTAGGTCTTACATAAAGATAGACAAATAGATAGATGGGATGGAATTTAGAATTCATAAATAAGTCCTTTTACTTATGGTCAATTGATTTTTGGTAAGGGGGCCAAAAATAGTGAAATTCAATGGTGAAAGAATAGTTTTATTTAACAAATGGTTCTGAGCCAGTCAGGTACTCAAATGCAAAACAATTAAAAGAATTCACATCAAGTACATACACACAAAAATGCACCAAATCTATATTTAAGAGATAAAATTATACAATATTGGAAGAAAGTACAGAATTGAGTCTTTGTGGCCTTGGGTTCGCCAATGGTTTCTTGGATATACCACCAAAATTACAAATGAAAGATTAAAAAAATAGATAAATTGAACTAAATAAATTAAACTAAATACAATAAATTGGCATTAAAAATTAAAACAATTATTTCACTTTAAGACACATCATCAAGAAAGTGAAAAGACAACCCAAAGAATTGGAGAAAATATTTGCACATTATATTTTTTATAAGTGATTTGTATACAGAATATGTAAAGAACACCTGAAACCCAACAATAAAAAGACAAAATACTCAATTAAAAATGGGCAAAGGATCTGAATAGACATTACTCCAAAGAAGATACATAAATGGCCAATAAGAACATGAAAACATGATCAACATCTTGACTCATTTGGGAAATGCAAATGAAAACTGTAATAAGATACCACTGCACAACCACTAACGCAGCTTATAATACAAAAGACAGAGAATAACAAGCATTGTGAAAACGTGTAATTGGATCCCCCATGCATGGCTGGTGGTGATGTTAAGTGGTCTTACCAAATAAGATCATATTCGAAGGGTCAATGGTGGTGGTAGAGATGGGTGTCTGGTTATCCTTATTACTGTAAGGCTGTTATTTTGGGCATAAGAAAAAACTTCAAGTGTCTCTGTGGTCACCGAGCCACAACATTCCCTTCATACTCTCAGTGTTTTCTTTACTGCGAGAAGTGGGCTTGCCTTGGTCTCCTTTCCATATTTCAGCCTCCTGTGCACATGAAGCACTTCCCTGAGCCTTAGCTCACTTATCTGTAATCTGTATCTAATTTACTATTAGCTAGTTTCAGGTTAGAGCTTAAATGTATCTCTCACAGAAAGTATTTTTGAAAACCAGATTAGTATGTTTTCCTGCTATGTGCTTTTATCGCTACTCTTATTTTCTCAGACCACTCACGCTTTATTGTTTTTAACTGTTTCATTGTTTTGTTTTGTTTTTCCCTCCACTCAACAGTAAACTGTTAAATATATCAAGCTGGGTGCTTTAGGAGGCCAGCCTCAGAGATTGACTCTGGATTACTTAAACAGACATTAAAATTTCTGGAAGGATAAAGTGGGCAGCTATAGAGCTATAACTGGTAAACTGTCTGGAGAGAGGCTTGGACAATGAACCAAAGATACTCTGTTGTATTAAGCAAAAGTAATTACTAGGAGTTTATTTCAGAATGTCAGTGATACAATAGAAAATTCCACAATGCTCAGATTTTTTCAATATTCTGGTCAACATTTCCAATGGTAAAGGGGAATTTCTAAGAGGCTAAGTGGATAAACACCTGGCCCTTAATTAAAAGAAGAAAAGGGCACCTTGATTACAAGCCTTAGCAGAGTGTCTAATGGAGAAGAGGAAAATGCCCAAAAGAAAAGTAGGGTGGCCAACTGGAATGGTAGCGGGATGGAAGCAGGGCAGGTACGAAGGGTGTTAGGCAGGGAAACCCTACACATCAATCCCAGTGAAGGCTCAGAATTGGATCCTAAAATTTATCAAAGTTCCTGGCAGATAGTGGGTACATGGAAGAGGCCCACAATACTCTTTTTTCTTTTTCTAACCTTCAACCAAGCATCTCTGACCTTACCATCTGCAATAGCAGCTGTGACTCTGTTCCCAATGGCCCAATGTTTGAGGATGTTCTTTTTTCTGTTTTTAGTATTACCACTGCTTAGAACATCGGTTCTTAACATGTTTGTGAGAATCTGATAAAAAGCTCGGAGTCATTTCCTTAGGGAAAAATAGTTCTGATAAACACACATATTTACATTATACTTGAAGGGGTATATGGAACTATATTTATGCATTTATGTTGTAAAAATAATAAATAACATTTATTGAGCACTTATCTGTGGGGCCACTGTTCTAAATGTTTTACATATATTGTATAATTTAATCTTCATGAGGAACCTGAAGGTGAGTACCGTTATTGTCCAATTTACATATCAGAAAAGGAAAGCATAGAGATGTTAAATAACTTAGCCAACGTCTCACAAAGTAAGTTCTGGTGATGGATTTAAACAAAACCAGTGTGATTAGAGAGCCCCCATTCTTAAATTACACAATATACTCTTTAAGTATGCTAAGTGCTGTGATGAATACCCAGATGATCTGAATTTGGTCTATAACATCTAATGGTATCTTATTAGCTGCTAAAGGAGATAGAATGCATGAAAAGTATATTGAAAAAAAATGTGAAACCTTGTGAAAGAGAGTTAGAAAATATTAACAGTGAAGAAAGCAGTGACTGAACTTGTGCCATTAGGGAAACAAGGTCTATGTTTTAAAGAATTGTTGAGTTAGCTGCTAAAGGAGATAGAATGCATGAAAAGTATATTGAAAAAAAATGTGAAACCTTGTGAAAGAGAGTTAGAAAATATTAACAGTGAACAAAGCAGTGACTGAACTTGTGCCATTAGGGAAACAAGGTCTATGTTTTAAAGAATTGTTGAGTGCCCACTACTGGTTTAGGAATGACTGAATGATAGTTGTAGAAAATTGAACTCGGACCTCAAAAGATGGTTTTGACAGGGACACAGTACAAATAAGGAGAGCATTGCAGGAGTAAACACAGAGCAGCAAAGAGGGCCAAGATGGAGAGGTGAGCTGGACCTCACGTCAGTGCTCTAGCCATTAGAAGTTAGTCCTCTCCTTACCGTCAACAAGCCAAGTGCAGCGGGACTCAGCTTCCTTAACTCTTGGGTGGGAATGATGTGTACTTGACAACTTCGAGGACCTGAACATGAGGGTTTACTGAGTTACTCTTAACAAAGAATTTAATGAAAGTGAATTACATGTGTTAACAGTTGACTGAATATTGAAGAGAGTAAAGAGTGATACATGTTTACTCTTTTTTAGGAGTCTACAGTTAGGTTCTAAGGGAAAGTCAGACTTTTGAAAATAAGGAGAAAGAGAGAGATATTTCATTTAAATATTAAGTGAGTTGTTTGTATATTGCTCCATTGAACAAGAAGATAATGGCCTCAAGTTCATCAATTCTATAAAATGTACTATTGCGACTACAGTTGCTAAGAAGGGGAAATTTAAAAGAAAATACAATTGCTAGAAAGAAAGGAATACACTCTAGGCAACATGGAAAAATGCAAAGCATTTTATGATTAAATTATTTAATATATGCTACCTAATTTCAGAATTCTATAGGGGCCATAGAACACATAACTAAAAGGTGTGCAAGGGACTCCATTCATTAGAAAGCAGAAAAAAGTAGTTGGAACTTTATTAAAAATTGACTAATAGGCACTCTAGATAATTGAAATGACAGCTTGTTTTGACAGCTGCAAGCAAAAATGTACATGTTCAAAACAGTGAGTGTAAATCTTTTTAATTTCCAGAAAGAAAAATGATGTACAGGTTTAACTTAATTTAGTCAGCTTATAAAGTGTAATAATAAAAGGTAACTCTTCACCTGAGTAGCAAAACTCTCATAATTGGAGGCCCTGCCAATCATTGCACGTTAGGGCTGGATATGAAGGCCTTTGAGGGCCTTAAGTGGAAGACGTGATTTCCTCCTGGGTCCTCCAGGGTCCTGGAGGAAATGGAAATCAACACAGGAACAGCCAAACATCCACAGAATAATTTTTATAAATACCACTTAGTGTCAAATTTGGAGATCACAAAACACATCCAGGAGGGTTTGCTACCAAAATCTCCTAACAAGTAGAATGAAGTAGGAGCACGTTCATCATTCATGTGCTATGGCCCCCAAAGGTATTTTGTAATTATACTGTAAATGCTAAAAAGTGAGATAAAAAAATAACAGAGGTAAATTTCCTAATCAACAAAACAAATCAAATCCCATATCAAGAATAATCCATGTAACAGTAAAGTATACCAGTTTTCCCTTGTTAGGACATGGTTGCTTGATTTTATTACATTGATACCCATAAAGGAAATCAAAAAGGCAAACAATCGCAGATAATGAGCCGCATTATGTCTTTTCAAATGGATTAGCAGATAATGAGCCACATTATGTCTTTTCAAATGGATTTTATATCTTGTTAGAAAAAGAAAAGTTAAACATAGGGGCCAGCCTCAGAATCTGAACTTCATGGTCTCCTGATTTTTATTTTAATTTGTCGCAGATAATGAGCCGCATTATGTCTTTTCAAATGGATTTTATATCTTGTTAGAAAAAGAAAAGTAAAACATAGGGGCCAGCCTCAGAATCTGAACTTCATGGTCTCCTGATTTTTATTTTAATTTGTTTACTTTATTATTTTTATTTTTTAAATTTTAGATCTGAGTAGTCATTTTATTGGAAACACAACCAGCTGAGAATTTAAATTTCCCTTTTACCAGTTTTGAATATCCTTTTGCTAAGAGATCACAACAACTGAACCCACCAAAAAGTTCATGAATGGGACCTTGATGTATAGTCTTAGATTTATCTATACTCTATGTGGGAGAGTTTGGTATAAACTGCATTTGTTTAAAATGTTGCAGAACATAGAACTGTCGGGAACAATATACATTTCATAAACGTTTCCTCTAAATTAAATCAAAAAAAGTCTGAGAATCCTGTAACACTTTGTGAAAGCTGAATGTTAGCTTTTAAATAAAGCAATTTCAATAGGAGCACTGCCATTATTTACAACAGACAATGGATCAGTGTCATACTATACAGCCTTGGTTTCTCTTCATTCCTCGCTTATGTGCCCTGAAACTTTCACTTGCAAACTATGCAGTAACATAGAAGCTAAAAACGTGGGTGTTTTAGATCAACTGAGCAAATGGTCTTTTTTGTTTGCAGGTAAATCTATTACCTTACTTAAGCTATAACCTTGACCTTAAAGGTGAAAATGTCCCATTAGTTAAATTTCTCAGGTCTGTTTTAATCACAAGATATTTATTTCTTTGTTTATAGTTAAAGATTTACATTGCATATGTTTAATATCTTATGTGTAAGGAAGGCCCATAAATTATTGACTGGTTAATATGATCCGTGAATGAATTCATTGTTCTCAAAGTAGAAATATTTTATTTTTAAGAGAAAGAGAACCAATCTAAATCCTTAATGTCTGTGAGGTGTTACACAGGAAAAATGCTTTTAAAATTTAATAACAACAAATGGGAATGTGTATTAAGTTAGATTTGCTCTGATGAAAGTGCAAAATTTTTAAATAACATAAAGAATAATGTTAGTATATTGAAGGATATTTAAATGTATAGCCACATATATAGATATTAAAATACATATTTATCCATTACTCTGTTTAATAATGTAACTTAATTCTGAAAAATTCAAAAGCTAATATTCATTTAAAAATACAATAATGCAAACTACAATCATTCAGGAAATTAGAAACAAAGATTAGAGGTAGATAAGCATATCTACGGTATGTAAAGATGGACTAAGAAATTTAATTGGTGCAGAAGCCAATATAAAAATTCCAGAACAACAAAAAAAATCAGTACTGCTTCAGATTCAAGATGGCAGTAAAGATTTACAGAGACAAAAGAATCTATGCTGTAGGCAAATAACGGTATCACTTAACTGCATATTGTGTCTAATATGTGAAATAAGGGAAGGAGATGGATGTGCACTGATTGTGTGGCCTGAAATACAATCTGGGAGAGGATTGCAGGAAAGGTGGAAGACATTTTTCTAGCACAGCTCTGGAAATACTCAAAGTTCAGAGCAGAGGAACTCAAACTCTGAGCTCAAAGTTCAGAGACAAAGGAAGTGGCCACCATGGTTGTTAGGAATAGGGTTGTCCTTTCATAATTATTATTACTATTAAAAGAAACAGCTGGGCCAGTCAACCCTTCTTCTTTCTCTCCTTTAGCTCACTTTTCACAACTGGTATAACAAGACAGGCAACTGTGGTAATTAATGCTAAACCTGGAGAATAACTCAGCATCTGCCCAGGGACGTCTAGTGCGGCTGTGCCTTCAGGAGAAGCACTAAAAGGACTGACATAGATTTACAAATCTACAACAGATAAAAACAAAACAAACAAAAAGTAGTTCTTCCTAAGAGAAAAATATAGTAAAATAAAGTTCTTTATTATGTTTTCACATTTAAGCTAACAATTACTGAGTGCTTAATATGTGCCAGATATTGGTCTTAATGTCGTAAATGTAACTTACAACAACTTTATGTTGAAGATTCTATTATTTGTCTTTAATAGGTAAGATGTGGGGAAAATAAAATAATTTAGTCAGGCTCCCTGGCTCACGTCTGGCTGGGGGGTCCAGCAGCACATTTCTTGTTAACAAGTTGTGCCAGTGGAATTAGTGTGCATGTGCACTCATGTATCTTTCTAGTTAATTGCTTTTGTGTGTCCTACAGTTTGTGAAGCAGGCTGAAGGCAGAGAGCTCCCATATAACAATAGAGCATGTTCACTGTGCTGGCTGCTGCTCAGTTTCAGTTTCTCTTTGGACTTTGCCAGTAGCAGTTGAGTTTCTGAGTTTCTCTTTGTACTGCCTACCTCCTATACGCGTGTGTGCTGAATAAAGACTATTCCTACTTCAGCCAAGGCTCCAAGGACCTTTTTGCTGGTTAACTAGCTCATAGACCTGCATGTGAAGGGTTTGTGAATGGGCTCGAGGGGTCTGTGAGCTCCAGACCCTAGCCCTAGTTCTACAAAGAGGCACAAAGAGATCAGATAACTTGTATCAAGTCATGGAACTTATCAGTGACAGAGCCAGAATTTGAAACAGACGGACTTGGTTCCAGAGCAGGTGCACTAAACTCTCATTCTTCACTGCTGCTCAGTTGTGATGCTAGGGGAGAACCACGCCCAGCCTGTCTTGGCTGTCTTCCACTCTCCCTGACTTCATTTTCTAAAAATGAATTATGCCGACAACACCCCCTTAACTGACTGCAAAAGCACTTTTAACCACTGTTAAGAAATAAACCTAAAACCCTGCAGCTCCCTTCTCCAGCTAGCCTAGTTCTTTTTTCAGATATAAATGACTAAGAAACGATTGTTAGCTATTAGATGAAAACACACACACATATGCACACACACACAGACACGAGAAAAACAAAGACAAGTGGATTCAATGAATGACCTCACAGGAAGGTGATTGCTTAATGTAAGAAGAAAAAATTTTTTAAAAAATTATATCATCAGAATAATTAAATAGAATGTTTTATCCATAGAATAAATAGATGCTTCTATGGAAAAGGAGAAAATAACAGAACAGACAAGGAGGCATTGATAAAAATTTGAAGTGTGATAAAAAATTTTTAAGTTGGTAGATGGCTGAAAAATAAAATGGAAACTGTGGAAGGCTGAATAAGTAATATGGAAGATAAAAATGTGAAGCTCTCTCAGAATAGGGGAAAAGACAAATTTATAATAATTACTTAAAAGATTAAAAAGAGAGAAAACTTCAGAGTCAGGAAAGGAATAACGATGGATGTACAACATCTACTTATTAGGAATTCCACAAAAGTTAATTGACCCCATTGCCACACACATGCAAAAAAAAATTTATTACTAGAATAAGAAGCTCAATAACAACTGTGTGGGATGAATGAATAAAAAGTTAACACCTAGTCATAAGTTGGTAAAATTTAAAAATTGTAAGAATAAAATTAAAAGCCTGAGAAAGAGAAAAACATAAATAAACTAGCAAATACACACTCAAACAAGTCATCTAAAAATTAAAGAGAACCATAGGCTATCAGGAATGTCAGATACAAAACACGTTGGAACAAAGCTTTCAAAGGCTGAAAGAAAATAATTTTGAGAGTAGATTTTTAGACTGCTAACTCATTAATGAAGAATGAAGACAAAATAAATACATCTTAGTATTTAACAAATACAGAAATTAAATCTTGGAATCTACATACTTTTTAAGAAAAACATACTCAAATATATATACATATATATATAAATATATAAATACAGCATATTGAATAAATATCCTAAGAAAAAAAACCATGAAGTATGAGGAATGGCAATCTTAACTCATTATTTCAATTAAAAAAAATTCAGAGAGGACAGATGCACATGGCCCCAGAAAATAATATTGTTTAAATGAAAACAGGAAGTTGGAAGGCTTCACAAATAATAAATACATTTAATGAGAAAGTGGAATACATTCAACAATATTTTAAGTGGGTAGTTCTTGCATCTTTCTCATCAACAACAACAAAGGCAGAATTGCAATTTAAAGCTAAGAAAAAAAACAACAAAAAGTTATGATTTTAATAGAAAATAAATAAACTATGGTATGATTCTGAACAATTGAAAGGAGAATGCATTTGACGTTGATGCTTTGAAAATTCTCCTTTGAAGAGCAAAGTTTAGGGATATAGATTATAATTCTTTCTCTACATACCCAATGGCTCCACTTATGGTATGATGAAAAATATTTGTATACTTACAAGTGTTGTGTGGCTTTTAAAATTCAATCAGTCAATAGGCAAAGTGCATTGAAGACTTAATTGCAGGGGAAAAAATTCCAGAGAGTAAATACAACAAATCTTTAAAACATAAGTGTAATGGGCTGGCCCCGTGGCTCACTCAGGAGAGTGTGGTGCCGGTAGCGCCGAGGCTGCGGGTTTGGATCTTACATAGGGATAGCCAGTGCACTCACTGGCTGAGCGTGGTGCAGACAACACCGTGCCAAGTGTTGCGATCCCCTTACTGGTCAGAAAAAAGAAAAAAGAAAACATAAGTGTAATGACATAGATGAAAGGAGCAGGAAAAAGAGATGAAGAGGAGGAAAAGTGGGTGTATGCTAATTTCTTTGTTTAAAATGTTGTGGTGTTGGGCCGAGCCAGTGGCTCACTCGGGAGAGTGCGGCTCTGGGAGCGCAGCAGTGCTCCCGCCGCAGGTTCAGATCCTATATAGGGATGGCCGGTGCGATGCGCTCGCTGGCTGAGCGCGGTGTGGCCGGTCACAAAAAAAAAAAAAAAAAAAAAAAAATGTGGTGGAGTCATTAGAAAATCTCTAAAGATGATGAATTATCAAATAGAAGCTTAAACAGATAATTTAAAGTTATAAATTTACCACTAAAAAATCTAAATAATAACAAATATTGAGAATCAAAGATGTCTAATGTTGCCAAATCAAAGACACATGATGTAAAAATACTAAATAGAGAAATGATTATAATCTTAAAAAGAATTAAATTAGAAATTACAAAAGTCAGGGATAGGAGTGTGCCTAGGTGTGAATCTTCTCATTTCATGTTCTGTTTTACTATCTGAAATTGTAACTACAGGGATGTACTGAAACAGGCATACTAGTGAATATAATATGTATTTTATAATCATCTAGACCATTATTTGGGTAGAGAAATTTAAAACAATAGTCAGTATAATTGCAAAAGAAAAAAAGTAAATGGAATATATTGGCTCATGTACCTAAGTCCAGAGATAGATGGGCTGGACCTGGTTTCTCACAAGATGGCATCAGTTCCTGACTCAACTTATCTTGGTATAGATTTTATTCTTAAGCAGGATATATCCATATGATAGCAAAATGGCCACCAACTACTCCAAGAAGCCCCAGATTCAAGTGGTTTCATAATAACTCAGTAGTTTCACAAATAATTCCAATACTGACTCTCCTTGACTAGCTTAATAGAAATAGAAGCTAATATATTAATTATTAACAGCTTGCCTGATACTGTTCTAAGACTTAGGGAATATAAGTAGAACAGGCTTGCACTTTTAGTGAGTGTTTGTGATGGGATTTGAATCCAGGCAACATTACTCCAAATTTGGAGATTTTAACCAATATTTCACATTCTCATATCTGAAGCAATTACTGTAATCTTTTGCCTAGATCACATGCTCACCTCTAGAGTGGAGAGTGAGGTTGCACCCTGAACCACATGGACTGAGTGAGGGGTAGATTGTTCCTCCATAATTGTTAGGCAAATTAAAAAATACTTCAAACCAGCTGCAAAGAAAGAGAGAAGAAGGAAACAGATGAAGAATGTGAAGCTAAATAAAAAGACCAATAAATGAGAGAGAGAGAGAAACAGAGAGGGAGAGAAAAAGAGACAGACAGGTGGATACAGCCTGGGCTCCAGATGGCCTTCCAGTTTCTGATTCCAGACCCTTATGAGACACTGATTCCTTTCTGACATTGCCCGTGATAGAAGAGATGCCCTTATTATGCAGTATTATTTTTCTGTTGTTTAAGCTACTTGAGTGAGTTTCTGGTGTTTGCAGCCAGAGTGTTGATTACATTATTGGAAGATGTTCTTGGCTTTTATAAGTTAATAAGCGATATGAGTTTTTGCATCATATGTAAGATCCAATACAATATTTGCATTTGTTTCAGGACTTGTTGGGTTAAATAACAAAAAACAAAAAAAGGAAAAAAAAATCAAAAATGCTATCTCTGTGTAGTAAGACAAAACTGACTCATTCATTTCTTACATCATTTATATTTACTATGTATTTTAGGCTCAGAAAAAATTATAATAAAATATTCTACTAATGATTTTGAATATTGCCGAGAGCCAAGCACTAATGTTACTGTCCATTTACCATGCTATGTACCAGGGCACTGAGAGCAGGGAAAGTCTGCAAAGAAAATGTTACAAATATGTATCATCATAAAAGGGACCAGGGAACTGAATGTGGGTGACCACAACCGATCACTAATACAAAGAGACAATGGGCACATCATGTCCATCTGTAAGTAAAAAACAAAAATGTGTCATTTCAATGGATAAAAGAACCATGTATGGTTATATGTTGTTTTGTGTTTTTCAGCATTTGGACTAGAAAATTAGACATACTTATTCTGAATTCCTGCTCTTTTATTTATTTGCAAATCAGATCTTATACAAAATCTCTTGTATAAGTGATCTTGTACAAGTTATTTAAGTCTTTTTACATCTTACTTTTTCCATCTGTAAAAGTAAATATGTAGGCTAGTCATAAAGATTAAGTAAGATGAAACATATAGAATATACGTTGGTTCAGAATAAGCTCTTTAAAATGTTTGCTCTAATTTTCATGAAGTGGAATAAATGAGGAACGAGAGAGTGCATGTGAGAGATCCTGGATAAGTCAATGAGAAGGTCCCCTCATTTAGAAGAAAAATACTCCTGCTTCCAATTACACTGAAAATTTAATTTTAATTTTGCTAATGCAAAATTGAACATTAAATATTTCTCTTACATCCACTTCATTCTCTCTTTCCTTTGACTTCATTTGTACTGCTTCCAATTACACTGAAAATTTAATTTTAATTTTGCTAATTCAAAACTGAACATTAAATATTTCTCTTACATCCACTTCATTCTCTCTTTCCTTTGACTTCATTTGTACAATCTACCACACTTTATTGTGGAATATACTATAAAGCATATGTACTTCACAGGGCTTGGTTTTCCGAAGCCTTGCAGTTTCAGATATCAACCTTGCAAGGACAGGAAATTTTCCTCAGGCTATAAGTCTCTGGCGTGAGATAAAGATTTGTGGCACAGCGAGGTTGCTGGCTCAAGGACAGACTAGTTACTGATTCTTATGTAAAGATACTGAGAGATTGCTGTAAGAAGGAATGTTTGCTAAGATCAAGATTGTGTTGATAAGATCACTTAATTGTCTACTGGAATGTCATCTGGCTTGTTTCACTGAAAGTTACCAGCCTATATTGTTAAACTATAATCCCACCTATGGTCTCTTCCCGTAACCTCCTGGTCTGTAAAATAAATGCAGGAAGAGAACCCCAATTTGGCATTGATTTCCCAAAGAAGGGTTGCTTCTCACTGGAGGGTCTCAGGGAAGTTAACCACTTTGGGGCTTCTCACTGGTCAGAAGAGATGGGCTTTGAGTTATCCTTTGCATCTCTGTCACCCAGGGGAAGTGGGGTGACAAATCCGTGGGTGGTAAAGCAACATAAAACAACACTTTATCCCAGAAGAGATGGGCTTTGAGTTATCCTTTGCATCTCCGTAACCCAGGGGAAGTGGGGTGACAAATCCGTGGGTGGTAAAGCAACATAAAACAACACTTTATCACTCAGATTTTTTCATTATCTCTTTAAAAAGTCTCTTCACATCCATTTTTGATCTTTCTAAGCCCTTCTCTATATTCATAGTCATCTCAGAAATGTGGACATCATCACCCTCTTTAAAACCCATTGCTTTAAGAATAGGGAGCACTATCGCTAATATAAAATCACTGCATTATCTGGTCTCTACTCTACTATTTCTCTTTTCACTTCCCATATGACACTTTCCTTCCCTTGTGGGATATGTGCTGTGTGCCTTTCAGCCTCAAGGTTTTGCACTCCAAATGGACATTGTTTATTTCTGAGCCTACAAATGTGGTCTCAGAACAACTTAATTACATTCCCACTGGATCATCTCCTTGAAGAAGTCACACACAGTCTCTGAAGACCCTCAGATCATCTCTAGTTTCTTATATCTTTCTCTGTGACACCAAGATCTTAATTAGGCAAATTAACCATATGAGATAGAAGTAGCAAAATCTAATACACTTGATCAAGGGTTCAGTATTGCACAATCATTCCATTTTGAACTTTCTCCATTTTGAGATATAAAATGAAACTTCTTAGTTTCTTAACCCTTAAGAAAAAAATAAGCTTTAGTTTAGTGAAAATATATTATTTTTAAATTGCCTAATATAATATATCCAATGATGGAAGTAAAAAAATAAAATTCTGAAACTGATAACATGAAAGAAATATAAAGCATAGTAGAACATCCATAAGTAAGATGAATTAAATTGGGTTGCAGTTTGATTATACATCTGGTGAAGGTAGAATCTGAAAGAAGTGGAGGTTACATAGCATTGGATCATTATATATCTCAGGGTATAATATCTCAAATGCAAATTTTGAATAACTCAGATATGTGGCCAAAACTAAAATAAGCATTTTTCTGTTTTGAAAGGCACAGCTGTGGTATTTAAAAATGAGTTATAGAACTTGTGTTCCAAAGAGTGTGAGAATTACAGCCAACACAGCTTCACAACATAAACTGGATACAAATAAAAGGAAAAAATCAGGCATTTATACTGCTTTTCTTGTATGGACTGTAGAATTGGGTAAAGAATAAATGAAGGGAAGTGTCTCCTTATAGAAATATTTTACTAAACACATGAGAAAAGAATGACAGAATTGCAATATCAACATTTTGCAAATCCTAAGGAATGAGAGGATTCAGCCATTGAACATTAAGAGCTTAATTCTGACTTTATCAAAAAAGGCAATTGGTCATTAAGTACCTTCTATGACTCCTCATGAGGAACACATACCAGCTATGAAATAGATTGGCCAAAATAAAATAAAATAAAATAAAATAAATAAAGCTAGCCTGAGTTTGTTTAAGCCCATAGGTCTAACACCCAATTTTTTTCAGGAAACACAGAGGAACATGTTTAGCTATACAAGCATGCAATCATCAAGATATAGCCTATGGAAAACTTCAGGACAGAAGTGTCGGGTTCTTTAACAAGTAGATCTTAGTGAAGAGAAGTGGTGAAGGAGGATCTCATAAATTAAAAAAATACTTTGAAAAATAACAGACAAAAGTAGACTTTCGTGTCTATGGAAGCACAATAGGATGATAGTAAGGAGATAGTTAAAATAAAAGTCAGAGAAGTAACTCAGTGTAAGGAGAAGGGACTGTGATTAGGGGAGCGCATGGGGGTCTCCTGGGGAGGCTGGTGAGGCTTTATTTCCTGACATGAACAATGTTCACAACAGTGTTCACCTTTTGATAATTTAGTAAGCTTTGCATTTCTTTTCTATATTTCATATTTAACAATAAGAATTATTAAAAAACAAAACAAATATACTAGTGCCAAAGTTAAAAGAAATAAGCTGCTACTTTAATGTACTCTGGAATTTGGGATTAAATTATAGTTCGAGTAAATTAATCCCTTAGTAAAATATTGAGTAACTATTCCTAATAATCTGTTTTGTTCTAAGAGTTTAGTTTGGTGTTTGGAAGATGTGGCATAATGCTAATACTTATCTTAATGTTGAATTACTTTGTACTTTCTATTTCTTTTATTTCTTTAATCGAAATGAATATTTATTAATGGAATTTCTAGAATTTGGAAAAGCTCTTTGGTATAGTTGTTGATAAAAGATTAAAATGTAATACAGATAGATAGACTGTTAAGATTTTTAATAAATTCAAGCTATCTCAGCTGATTATTATGAGACTTGCCTCCAGATTTAATAAAGCACTTGATTTACTTTACTTTTTTTTTTTACAGGAAATCACCATATACATACATAGCAAGCCATAACAATGAGAACCATAACCTATCTTGTTGTTCAAATAAAACCATGGCCACGTAACCAAGACTGTTAAGTTTGTTTACATTGGAAAGACTGAGATATACATAAACCTAAGGGAATCAGCAGAAAGAATAAAAGGGAGAAAATTTGCCACCTTAAATATCACAGGA
>NW_007731017.1:15793-16781 GCF_000696425.1 Galeopterus variegatus | reverse complement strand
CCTAAGGGAATCAGCAGAAAGAATAAAAGGGAGAAAATTTGCCACCTTAAATATCACAGGACAGCAGAAAAGCTGAGAGTGATTATGTAGGTTAAATATTACTAATATTTACCTAAATGTTTGCCACCTAACACCTGCATCACTTAAAACACAAATTATCCCGAACATAGCTCTCAAATTTCTGGATGTAGTGGCATGTTTATATAACAGTTTCAAACTTAATATTTTATAGCAAAATTGAAAATAAAACACGGTTGTCTTTTAAGCAGTTTTGATTAATAAAGCTGCCTTCACATGAAAAATATTACATAGTTAAAAATCATTCAATAAAACCTAATAAATCCTTATTTTTTCAGTTGTTTTTATCCTGAAAATTTCTTCAACTGATGAACACTGTAAAGTAAAAGGTGTGTAGCTATACACAGACAAAACATTCCATAGACACTTTTTATTTGTTAAACATAAGCCCAATGCCTCTTAAGACAGAATAATGTATTTGGTGAGAGGAATTTCTCAAGAAAAGCACGGGAAAGGGGAGAAGGAAGCTGTTTACAATGTCCCTGGGTTCCCAGCCCAGGGAGTGGGTCTATCAGGAGATGGCAGCTCATATCACACATCAGTTTGTGTTGGAATCTGTAGACCTCCTGGGCCAAGTACTGCTGTGCTGCGCATGTAGACTCCAGTTTATGAACAGTGCACTTCCATGACCCTCAGTCTCATTGAGACCATTAGAAAAGGGGCTCGTTTTTCCTTTGGAAAGGCAGGACCTGCCCTAGCCAACATTTCAGAGGAAGCATTGATAGCTCCTTTGGCATTTCTCTGCCCTTTCCCAGCTTCTCTGCCATCTTGCAAATTCCCTTCTGTCTTAGCTCCTATATTCAAGAAACCCAAACTGACACGTTTTATGATAAGAAAATTTCTCAGAAGAGAGGCAAACACACTGATGAACCACACCAAATAAATCACCACTTATCTTGAAAAAAAAAAA
>NW_007731017.1:13182-15216 GCF_000696425.1 Galeopterus variegatus | reverse complement strand
ATTTCTCTGCCCTTTCCCAGCTTCTCTGCCATCTTGCAAATTCCCTTCTGTCTTAGCTCCTATATTCAAGAAACCCAAACTGACACGTTTTATGATAAGAAAATTTCTCAGAAGAGAGGCAAACACACTGATGAACCACACCAAATAAATCACCACTTATCTTGAAAAAAAAAAAAAGACTCTTGAAACCAGGGTATTAAAGACTAGATCATAGCTAACAAGTCTTAAGGGAGAGAAAACAGTAAAGAGAAAAATCACGATACTATCAGGAATCACCTTGTATTTTGCCATTATAACTTTACTAAAAATTAAAAATAATTATTAATTGCTTATATTAATAAAGTAAAATTATTACCACTAATGTCAATACTAAAGTAGATAACAATTATATCCTAGAACTCTTTCTTGAGATGTTAAAGTTGTAGAGTCCTTATTCTTTAGAGCCATTCATTAACTGGATTTATAGCTGGAAAAATGTGAAGGTGTTTGGCAGCTGAAGATATTCAGGAGCAAGCGTGCCTTTTATTTGCCTATTGAAAAGATTTTTTCAAGCTCCTTTGCCAGCTAGGTTCTGACTCATTTTAAAATGGGAGAACTGGAGGGATATTGGAGGGTGGGAGATATTTTCTCTTTCTTGCTCTGCTCCACAGCCTATAGAAAAAGCCACATCTCCCCCTGTGGCTCCAGATCAGATAGGGCAGCCCAGCCACATGGCCTGGCTTCTAGATTCTGGCCCGCCCACTTCCTCCCACTCTTCCTTTAACCATTGGGTTTTCCAAGCTTCCTACTATTGTTAACTGAGTGACTTCAAATTGTTTGCCTAGTTAGATTATCAGGATTTTTTTTTTTATCACCTCTGTATCCAATTTCTCAAACTTTTACCTGTATTAAATTTTCTTTACTTAAAAAAATCTATCATGCTTTCTGTTTTCCTGAACAGAACCAGGAGGATGCAGCAAGAGTTGAAAGAAGATGTTCTGTCTTCATTCAATGAGGAGTTCAGTCTTGCACAGCTGTCAGACTACTCTGGAATCATTCACCTCATTTTGTGTTCCCAGTCTCCCGGTTCTGATGCAGATTGATGTCAGCACAACCACAGCACTTTGCAGGGGAAGAAGAAACACAATGGAGGATGCACTGCCCTTATGTAACGCTGCTCCCCGTAGTGGCTCCACACTACTTGCACTCACACATAAATCATGGTGCAAGACAGAATCCAGGCAGAGAAACGGTGCAATGGAGGAAGCTCCAAGCCCTATAAATACTCCCTTACCTAAAGAATAAAAGAAAGATGTTTACATTCAATTTTTTAAAAATCCCACATCTGATAAAATTGGATGATGGCAGCATATTACTGAAAAGAAACTCCATAGGGTGCTAGAAAGATAGGACAAGATCAGGTTAGAGGGTTTGGAGTTAAGCTCTAGTTTTGCTATTTCCTTCCTGTGTTAACAAAGAAGTCCTGGAAATAGTAATGAACCTCAGTTTCCTCTTCTGTGAAACAGGAATAACAATGGGGATACCCACCGTAAAGGATGTTCTAATATTTAATAGTTACATCAGCTTGACAGCTACGTAGTAGTGGTTTCTGCCTTAAAAAGGAGGCATCATATTTTGTTAGAGGATAAGTACTCACTTCTAATTTTTCTGCCAGCATTTCTGTGAGAACAGAGTAGGTAGCAGAGCATGTTAATGAGATTTTGGATATGCAAAGTTAGCCCCAGAGTTGATGGAGGTATCAGGCTAAAGTAAGATGAGACGAGAGCCCTGGAGGACACTGGAGATAAGCAACATAGGCGGAAACTGTGGTGGAACAGAAGAGGCTGGGAGAAACACCGGTTGTGGGGCAGCAGGAGATTACAGAAGGGAAATCAGTCTGTTTAAGGTTCTTTGCTTTGCCCCTAAACTGGTGTATAAATGCCTAATGTAAGTAGTTTTGGAAAAAGTCAATGAAGGAGAACTGGCTCTTATGTCAAAAAGTGACTGTGAAAAATTATGGTTATCCTTAACCCAGGAAAATTTGCAGAGATAGTG
>NW_007731017.1:10745-13126 GCF_000696425.1 Galeopterus variegatus | reverse complement strand
TAAAGGATGTTCTAATATTTAATAGTTACATCAGCTTGACAGCTACGTAGTAGTGGTTTCTGCCTTAAAAAGGAGGCATCATATTTTGTTAGAGGATAAGTACTCACTTCTAATTTTTCTGCCAGCATTTCTGTGAGAACAGAGTAGGTAGCAGAGCATGTTAATGAGATTTTGGATATGCAAAGTTAGCCCCAGAGTTGATGGAGGTATCAGGCTAAAGTAAGATGAGACGAGAGCCCTGGAGGACACTGGAGATAAGCAACATAGGCGGAAACTGTGGTGGAACAGAAGAGGCTGGGAGAAACACCGGTTGTGGGGCAGCAGGAGATTACAGAAGGGAAATCAGTCTGTTTAAGGTTCTTTGCTTTGCCCCCAAACTGGTGTATAAATGCCTAATGTAAGTAGTTTTGGAAAAAGTCAAGGAAGGAGAACTGGCTCTTATGGTGTGGGGCAGCAGGAGATTACAGAAGGGAAATCAGTCTGTTTAAGGTTCTTTGCTTTGCCCCTAAACTGGTGTATAAATGCCTAATGTAAGTAGTTTTGGAAAAAGTCAATGAAGGAGAACTGGCTCTTATGTCAAAAAGTGACTGTGAAAAATTATGGTTATCCTTAACCCAGGAAAATTTGCAGAGATAGTGGTGAGGACCCCAGCCTGCCTTAAGTGGGGGCTGATTTCAACTTACTTAACTCTCAATGAACTAGGAATCTCAGTGACTATATGGAGCAAATAATATATAAGAGAGCACAAAATATGAAGTATGAGATGAATCTCATTTATTGCTTGCACGTTTTTCTCAATTAATGTGTAGTGGTGATTCCAAGAGCTTTCATTTATTTAAAACTTGAATGAGGTGAGTATTTCAATTTTTAATTAGTAATCATCAGGCTCTTGTCCTGTATAACTACTTTAACACTTAGGAAGTAACTAAACACTTCCCACATACTTGGTTCTTAAGGAACTAATAAAATAAAAACACATGTGGGACATAGATGGTGCCATAGTGTAAGCTTCAGACCATAATTTTCTATCATGACAGTTAATTGTGTTCTTAGTTTGACAAAGAGCCACTCGAATAGGTATTGTTCAAACGTCATTGTCAAAGCAGATCCTATTTTCATTCATGGTCGTGCATGTTGGTTAGAGGTTGTTCTGTAAGCAGTGTACTTGACTCCACACCACAGAAAAAGCCTGTCCCAGTAATTGCTTCATTAATGACAGATTGCTTGATATTAGATATCTTCATGAAGCTTTAAAAGTCTCCTAAAAGGAATAAGTTCTTCAGCACTATCAAATTTTACCATTATTGCACCTGGAATAGAAAACAAGTGTGAAAAATAGTGCCAGTGCTATCTCTATATTGGAAACGCTTGTCTTAATTAACATGCATTATTTTGAAGAAATGTACTGGTTAAAATATAGCTTGTTAAAATAAACATGCATTATATTACATAAGTGTAACTCTATGAAAATGATGGCTTTAAATGCAATGAGTACCCTGGAGTTTAAAGACACAAAAACATCTTTCTCCTGTGTTTTTTTTTTTCCCTTGAAGATAGGCAAATATACAAAGCAATATTATATATTCCCCAAGTAACTTTCTCTGATAATATTTTTTTGAGGAATATCAAAAAGAAGAACACAGATTGTCATTAGTATATTTTCTATATTCTCTTTTGAATTAGGGCTAATGTAGAAACATGATGATTTTTCCCTGCCTAGTTAAAAGATAAATCTTCTGTTTATACTGATATTTGGCATTTTAATATTTCTTATCAGCATTGTCATATGACCAAGTATGTCTGGTTAACTTTAAAACCGTTTCATGTTTCAAATCGGCAGACTGTATTATTCAGTCTTTTGTTCACTTTGTAATGATTGGGACGACAGGTATCCTTGGAATAAAGGAAGAATGGTTGTCCATCAAAGTTAACTCTCCTTGTTGTCAATCTTGTCTTTAAATTTCCATTTAAAAAATAGAAGTAATTTCCATGGAAGAAAGCTTCCTGTAATGGATCGAAATACATTTATGTTTTATTCCAGAAGGGATTAAGCCAGATGCATGCTTGGAGCTGTGGCATACCAGAAACATGCATTTAATACACTTAATTAGATTGCCGCTTTATATATTCTTAACGATTTTCTCCTCCGTCACCATCATCTCCTTCTCATTCCTCATGCCAGAATTTATTTTTCATCTTCTTCTGAGGGTATACCACTTGCAATGAGTAAATATTTACTCTTCTCTTATAATTGTCAAAGTACATAACACATGTACTTTGGGGGAGCAGTAATTAGCAAGGTACATGAATGTCTGTTAAAAAACACTGAGATATTTTGAAAAATAAATCCAAGCAGCAATATCACATCTCTGCAATGGGAG
>NW_007731017.1:6956-10322 GCF_000696425.1 Galeopterus variegatus | reverse complement strand
CTGAGGGTATACCACTTGCAATGAGTAAATATTTACTCTTCTCTTATAATTGTCAAAGTACATAACACATGTACTTTGGGGGAGCAGTAATTAGCAAGGTACATGAATGTCTGTTAAAAAACACTGAGATATTTTGAAAAATAAATCCAAGCAGCAATATCACATCTCTGCAATGGGAGTTACCTTCTAGGGGAGCTGTTCTCTAGGCTGAGAATACTACTGTGAAATATACAATTGAAATGTAAAGCAATTATCTTTTTTTCTGGAAGATAAAACTGAGATTTGGAACTTAAGAAACTTATGAAAAGTTGTTAGAGTAAGGAATCTAGAAAGGGCTGGGCATTGACAGCCTCCCTGACACAGGATTTTTTGCACTACTGTTTAGTCTCTTTAAATCTCTATTTAAAGATGGATTTTTCTATGCTAAATTCTTATTGTCTCCTCACATATTTGAGGTTAGTGTCTTACATATATAATCAGCAAAAATTTTTCATCAGAAAGGAAGTTATAAGTGATAATATATCTTTAGTTTCTCTTAATATTTCTCAAGTATTGTTTCAGTAAATCTATGTATTATTTTTCAGAGTTTAGATTCCAAGCTTGTATGTTTGCTTTCTGGTAATTTAGAATGACTTATCCTACAAGTGTACAAGGTATGCAGGTATACAATTGTGTGTGTCCTGCAGTTCATTATAAAAACTCATCTCAAAGTAAAAGGTCAAGAAAATCTCAATTCCTTATGACATATTTAAACATTCACTGTTTTCTTCAGTACTTAACGTCACTTCAGTTACTTCAGCTGGGTGAATTTCAACCCACATCTTGAATAAAAGTTTCCCTGAATTTCACATTTTCAACAGGTCACATAAGTTTTAAGCAATAGCTAAGAGCTGAAATAATCAGTGGGACAGTTCGTTTTTTTTTGTTGTTGTTGTTTGTTTCTTTGTTTACTTCTTAAAACTCATTTATTTAAGTAATGTTTATCACAAAAACTATGTCTCCACATGCTCACAGTTGAAGTCATGTAGCTACAAAGTGAAAACCAGAAATAGCAAGAGCAAAAAGAATCTAAGCAGCATAGGGGATGAAAAATAGAATGGATTTGGTTGACATTTGAAATAGGAAGGAGAGTCAATGAGGCAAAAAGATTCAGAAAGGTGCTTACAGAAGAAGTAGAGAAAGTTTTCACACTGACAGTAGTAAGATTATTGGACAGGAGACCAACAGAAAGCTAATATCATGCATCAAAGGTGACTGGCTGCATGGTCTGTAAAAAGAATGAGGCTCCGGCATATGTTCAGGCAAATGTCTGGAATATTTTTAAACTAATAGTGGCAGTTTTAAACAGAGCCTAACACCATTTACAGCCATATGAAAAGGAAGGTTCTTTGTTTGATGAGTGGGTTTATGCTTCTTGAGATCGATGTGAGGAAGTTAAAAAAAAGAGAAGGCTTTTTTCTTGTACCTGAAGTATTTTTGGAGAAAAAATGAATAAAGCCAGTTAGTTTTGTTTGCTCATTATTTCTCCATGGCTGAGCTGGATACAGTTTTCTTGGCATAGGATTTATGTCTCAGAGAAAGCTCACTGTATGGTCATGCATCTTATTCCAAAGCCACTCCTGCCAAATTGAAGAGTGGAGTGGGTCGTTTTCATAAGCAGCTTCCCCGAGCATGGCTAAGGTCTTATGCATCCCAGATATGTGGACCAATTTGAGTTTCTTTACAGGAAGAAACAGGTACTTTAAATTTGCCCTGTAATGGAGTTGTAGTTTATGTTTGTAATGAAGTAAAAGCATAGATATCTAATGCATTAAAATTTGCAGAACCCTGGTGATTAAAGCAATATTTAGATATGATTTTTTATTGAAAATATTTTAACATTTACTTGTACATATTTGTGGGGTACAGTATGTTGTTTCAATATACGCATATACTGCACAGTGATTCCATTAGGGTACATAGCATAGTTTTGTATCATAATTTATAAGGTAACTGATATTCCTTGTTCTCAGATCTATTCCTATTTTTATATTTATAGATATAATTAAAAGATAATCTGTCCTGGGTTGAATTTCTTTAATGCAACATATTTTGAAATGATCTGGAATCCTATTTTTTAAAGATTATGCATTTATATGTGATAATTTTATCTAATAAATAAACAGCATAGACAATAAAGAACCTTCCAGTTTTTACATGCATTTTAAAATCCATAACTTCTTTTACTGTTATTAAAAAGTTAAAACATATATTCACCCTCAAAGTATCAAATACTTATATTCCCCTTCCCATCACTTCCCTCTAGATCATCTCTCCATCTTTTTTTCCTGTTTCCTTGTCCATCCTGTGTTTCCCACGTATGGCTATATCAGTGTAACTTGTTTTGTTATTTTTCTGTTCCTTCACAACTCACTGTTACACAGTGTGTTAGTGCATTTTCTGTTGCTCATAACAGAACACCTGAAACTGGGTAATGTATAAAGAAACTAAATTTATTTCTTGCAGTTTTGGAGGCTGGGGAGTATATGGTCCAGGGGAAGCATCAGTAGACCATGGAGTGCACTGGATGTCTAAAGAGAGTGGACTATTACCAGTGGTGTGCTGATAAATGTATAACAGTCAGCTCTCTGAAAAACATGTACAAGTTAGACAGAAAAGTTTAAGATGCATTCCTGGTGAGGTTCTTCTTCTTGGTGGGGGCTATGTACAGAGTCCTGTGGCAATGTAGGATATCACATGGTGAAGGCAGAACAAGTGTTTCCACATGCTTTCTTCCTCTTATAAAGCCTTCAGTCTACTACCTGATAACCTGTTAAGCCATTAATCCATTAATCCATGAATGGACTATCCATTCACCATGACATTATAGCCATGATCCAATCACCTCTTAAAGGCCCCACCTCTCAACACTGCCATCATCTGATTTCCCAACCTCTTAACACTGTTACAATGAAGATCAATCTTTAATGAGTTTTGGGGGTACGACCAGTGCACAGAACTCTAGAAACCAAATGTCCTCATCTATGTACATTTTTCATCCTAAATTTTGTATCTCTGTCACAAGTATAATCCATCTTCTATCACGAAGGGAAATAAGCCTCTATTACCCTCTCTAACATAGTATAACATCTCAGGGAAACAGAACAGTTTAATTTTATATCACTCTTTCCTCATTGTAGTATTTTATTTTATCATTATCAATTGTCTTTTGTACTTAAAAAAAAAGCAAAAAGGGGGGTTGTTTTTTATATTATCACCATGATCATTCACTACTTGTACTTTTGTGGTAGTGAAGCTTATATAGTAAATTATAGTATTCTGATTAAGTAGGAAGCAATGCACATTGTTAACTTGTCTCCTTTTTTT
>NW_007731017.1:2169-6151 GCF_000696425.1 Galeopterus variegatus | reverse complement strand
TTAAAGAAACTGTCATCTGTTTTCCAAAATGGCTGTACCATTTTGTATTTCCAGTAGCAATATATGAGGGTTCAAGTGTTGCTATGTCTTCCCTAATACTTGAAAGTGGAATTGTGGAAGGTTTACTCAATGTCTGATCACAATCTGTGACCTATCTTTGACTGAATATTTAATTATGCAGACTCAGAAGTGACTCCTGAGCATCTAGGCTTAAAACTTTTTTTTTATTGCTAGCCCCCTGTGCATGTGTGTGCAGGGATCTTCAGCTAGAGATGTGTGGGTATCTTGTACCTACTCTGATCTCTGCTGTGTATTAGACTAGGATTGACCTGAGATAGGTAGGAAACTTATTAAGCACTCTGGTTGTCTCACCTTCTGCAACTCCTGGTTAAATTACTTGGAAGTTCCCAGGTCTGTTGTTTGCACTTCATAGTACTGCAACCTAAAGCTAGCTGAGCTGCTGGCTCTCCTTGTTTGCTTTCAAGTTTAAATGACAAGACTCCAAATCAAGTGAGTCCCTTCTGCAGAGGGGTTGAAGCTGCTGGTTTTCAAGGTCTCCTCTGCTTTGGTTAAACCTCCACACCAACAGAGCTGGGTGCGCAGGCAATGGGAGCAGCCTTGGGGCAGAATGCTGCAGGCTCCTACTGTTCCTGCGCCAAGTTTAGTAGTTTTCATTTATAAACTCTCCTCAGTTTGTTGAACGCCTCTGATTGATTTTCAGAGTGCTGAAATGATAGTTTTGAACAGTTTGGGCCAGTTTTATAGTTGCTCTTTGAGGAGAGAATTTGTTCATCTCCTCACTACATCATGCCAGAAGTGAATCCTCTGGGTTATCTTTTATCTTCCCTACAGCACATCTCCTGAGATCATCTATAAAAACTAGATCCAAGCATATTACATTAAATACAATAGAACAAATGTGTTTAACTCTGTATTCTCTTTCCTTAAACATGGCATTGAAGAAATTAAAATTATCCAAAAAGACCAAGTAGAAAGAGAATGGAAGAGGAGGTAGCAGACAAGTGGTGTCAACAGAACTTTGAGAGATGGTGGGTGTATAGACTCAGCGTATGACAAAAACTGGCACACCAAACTCCAGAGGAGGAAGTTAACAAGCAGATCCTCATGACAGAAGCCGGAAGAGGCTCAGGACTCTGAAGTGTCAGGGACCTGGAACTCAACTGCCCACCAACAGAAGAGCTGATGAATGGACTCTGACACCATCTCACAATAAAATATGCAGCAAGCAAAAGTACAATAAAAGTTGAATATGGATATATTTTAATAATATGTCCACTGAAGGAGATAAGAATGAGAAGATTGTATAGACCTTGGATTCCTCACAAAATTTTAAGAAACTAAAATAATATATATATATATATATATATATATATACACACACACACACATACACATATAATTATATGTATACCCAGGGTTAGCAAACTATGGCTCAAAGACCAAATCGATACCTAGTGATTTTAGGTCATATCCTCTTTCAATGCCTTGAGTATTGTGGTAGTTGGTGTATCATTATTAATTTAACATAAATTAGCAAAGGTGCACAGAATACTACTCTGCTATAAAAAAGAATGAAATACTACCCTTTGCAACAACATGGATGGACTTAGAGAAAATTATATTAAGTGAAACAAGTCAGGCACAGAAAGAGAAATATCACATGTTCTCACTTATTTGTAGGAGCTAAAAATAAGTAAATAAATAAACACAAACAAACAAAGGGGGAGGGATGAAGACAGAATAACCACAAAAATTCCTTGAACTCTTTAAGTCAAGTGAACAGATATGATTGGGGTGGGGATAGGAACAGGTAAGGGGGCATGAAAATCAACTACAATGTATTTTGAGAAGTAAAATAAAACAAAATAACAACAACAAAAATAAAAAATAAAATTCTAAAAGAAGTTAATGTTGCCAGTGTTAAACAAATTAAAACTTTAAAGAAATCTCTAAGAAAAACCCCACTTTTACATATAATTTTAATTAGTAAGGAAATTTAATTTAAATTAATAAAAAATTTTAACATTATTTATAATAAAGTTTATTAGCCTCTCTGAGCAGTCTTTTCTTTGTCAACTCTGCATTGTTACTGGATAATTTAATAATAATTCTTATTTTAGCTTTTATAAATAATTATACACACACGTACACATATGAACACACATATACACCTGCACACCCTTAATAATACATGTCTATTGAAATTCAATGGCAAGGAGTTAACACTTGGTAAACTTAGGGTGAATGTCCAGTTGACAATCTGGAAATCTCATCAGGTACTCTCCAAGAATGTTCTCCAAACAGTCAAATCTGCTTTCCACTTCTTTCCAGGTTGCTGGCACGTGTCATCCTCCTGCAATAAAACTAAATCTTTTTTCCTTTCACCTGGCTTAGTATTGCTTCTCAATATTTTCTGTCCAGCTGCAAGAAATGTTGCCTTCTCCCCATTGCCAGTTATTTCCCCAGCCAACACACTTTCCTCCATTGCCTCTTTACAGTACTTTGCACTTATGTAATGCTTTCTTAAGTAGGCTCTCAAAGTTCTTCCAAATATGCTACTTCATTAGTCTTCTTGATAATCCTGTAACAAGTACAGGTACCTACAGTCCTAAATTTGCCAATGGATTGAATTCTCAAGTCATTTCTATGTTGGTTTCTTGGAATCCGGAGGCAAAATATGGAGACTGGATCTCAGGGAAGTCTAAATATGACTACACACATATTCAACTGAAATATAGTTTTATATAAATGGTACTTCGTGGGCCATCTAGTATGTATAGTGATGCTTCTGCAGGATTGCGTATCAGAAAGTCCACCTGAGCATTCTGAGAAAATATTTTCCGTTGCTGACTTCCTGGCAACAAAATTTAGGAATCCCTTATTCAGTACTACCTAGCCTTCATCTTTAATCCCCACAGTGTCTAAGAATTTGGAGAACAGATCTCGCCCTAATCCACAGGTGGTAGCCCCATCTTGGAGAGTGATAGCAGAATAAGGGAAGGGAATGAGGAAGCAAAAGGATAGCAGTGGGTTGCAGAAGCTGGGGGACTGAGTTCCTAGTTTATGAGCTCACCTCTTTTTTTCTTTATTTTTCTTCTGCTTTTCCAGAATTTGGCCTGTATCTGCTATTTTCACCACTAACTACTTTGTTACTTTTCATCGAGGTTTCTCATTTCTTTGGTACATTGTGAACTGGAGGACAGTTATGCAGTTTCCTTCCATCTTTCTGTTCCTGCCTGCAAAAAACAAAACAAAACAACAAAAGACAAGAAACAAACAAAAAACACCACTTTGGAGATAGTCTAAGGGTTTCTAGTAAATATTTAAAGCTTCAAAGAGAGAAAAACACATTTTATGAAGGGGAAGCCACAGCCATACATTCATTGGTTGGTGATGGTGGCTATGATATACAAAAAAACAACAAACACACACACACAAAACAAAAAACACTGAGATAATAGCTATCTATATTTTAAAGAAATAGTCTAGATATTTCTCTAAATATTTTAGAGAAAATTCACCATCTTCGGCACATTAGCACTGTAGAAGATCCTGAAAGTATAAGAAAGAGAGAAATTAGTATTTGTACAGTGAGGGTAGAATGGGGACACTCATTCATGGACATGAGTTAAGAATAGTGGGACACTGCCAGTGAGTCACCAGTGAGTGGTTATGAACAGTGGCTGAGAGGGGAGGGGGTGGGGGGGAATTTTGTGCACGCACATCACTAGGTAAATGTGTATGGAGAAGGGGCTGAAAGTGAATAAGGGCTGGGGGATTGGTAGCATAAAAATATTTAGAGGAGCAAACAGTGATATGGAAGAAGTTTAGTTGCTAAAGATAGTGCTCACAGCTTTCCTGGTTTATTTGTTTGTTTGTTTGTTTTCATCCCCATTCTCCCAGAAAAAATATAATTTATGTTCTATGCTGGAATGAATTTTATTTTTTCTTTTTTTTTTTT
>NW_007731017.1:467-1476 GCF_000696425.1 Galeopterus variegatus | reverse complement strand
GGGAGTGCCGCCGCACTCCCAAGCGGCACACTGTAGCAGTGCGCCACCGGGCCGGCCCGAATTTTCTTTTTTAATAATCTGCATAGCTGGTTTCATGTACTATCGGGTTTCAAGTTCTGAAAGTTCAAATTATTTTTTATTTGTTTTTATTTTCCCTTTGTGAAACATTGTTTTGTGAGGCTGAGAACCTGAGACATGAGGTGCAGGTATTAGACAAACAAGGTGAAATATAAGAAGGGTGAGATATAATGATGGGGGTGGCATATAGCTCCTTCTTTCTTCTTTCTTCCTTTGAGGCTATGTTGCTTAGGGTGGAGAATTAGAAGAGCTACATGTCTTTTTCCCTTTTTCCCTTATAGCCACTCCTCTTATCAAATAATTCCCTTTATATCACCTGGGACACCAAGTGAGAAACTATCTTTAGATGTTTGAGGATTCCAAACACTTTGTCAGTGTTTGTAGTGGCAAGGGTCAGAGAAGAGGAATGGGATGAAGTAGGAGTCCAAGTCTTTAGAATCTGTGAAGAGGTTTCTGGGCCACTGATCTTCAGGGGTTGGTCCCAGGGTGCATATAAAATGTTTTGAACTGAGAAGGTTTTGGAGGTTACCTACCCTGACCCTTCCTCTAAGGAATTCATGTAGGTCAATTGCATATCATATGGGAATAGTTTAAATATGGTTCCCAGAAATAAATACTACAGGAAATATTTTATCCAATAGCTCAATGATCTTACCTTAAACATGGGAAAATGTGAAATATAAAATCTTCCACAGAGAAAGTTCTCTTTTAAAATTCCACAAATTTACCATTAAAGGTGACGGAAACCTAAGATGATAACAGGGCTTAAGCAACTGTCAGCAGAGGTATCATTAATAATTACATAGTAATGCTCCAGTTGGTACATAAACACATGATTCCTGGTCAGTAGGTATAAATGAGGCACAAACAAGCACATCTGGAAGGCTCTGGATATATACTAACTTGATTGATTGATAATAAATAGTGGATC
>NW_007731017.1:0-403 GCF_000696425.1 Galeopterus variegatus | reverse complement strand
AGCACATCTGGAAGGCTCTGGATATATACTAACTTGATTGATTGATAATAAATAGTGGATCGTATTTGGCCATTTGAATTAATTTGCAAGAGAAGTCAGCTGTAAATAGATTATATAGAGAATGCTGCAATATTCAGAGTAACTAATAAATTAAGTTTCAATATAGTTTTAACAGTGGAACTGGAGACTTTGTAGGTACTCAGAAAAAGTGATTTTGTATGTAGATATGGATATTCTGATGAATTAATTTATTGTGTATAAATAGCTAAATCCATTCTAGGGGAAGTGCCATGTAAACTCTAAAAATATAAATGAACTTATACATATCATTTTTTAAAAAAGAATGTGTTCATTTTTCAATATAGCTTAAATCAGTTTTTAGCCAAATCACATTGATAATAGT
>NW_007731016.1:156658-172968 GCF_000696425.1 Galeopterus variegatus | reverse complement strand
GAAGGGCTTTCTGGGGGGGGGGGGCGCATCACACCCCACATAGCTCACCACAGAGGCTCCCAAAACATGTCCCCTAGTCTAGTGCTGGGACCCAGGTCTGCCTCCCCTGGCTCTGGTGTTCCAGGCCCCTCTTCCTGCTTACTGCATCTTTGTCCCTAAGGTCCTGATCACTTGCCCTGAGACCCAACCTGGCAAACAGATGTGGCTACTAAGTGCCTGGAGACTTTCTGCCCCTACCTCTGGCTTCACTTCAACCCCAGTAAACGCTTCTCTAGAGGAAGGATGTAAAGCCCCTTTCTTCATCATGTGTCTTTGCACTTATGGAAGGGAGCCATGTCACCAATCATGCAAAGAAGCAGATAATGCAAAATCATTTACATTTGCCCTTCAGTCGCATTATGTGATTACAAGGGGATGGGAAAAATGCAATAGAATGAAGTGAGTGCACTCTGGGTTCAGACCGCCTCAGTGTGTATCTTGGCTCTACCACTTACTAGCTGCGTGACCTTGGGCAAATTACTCTGCCTAAACTGTAAGAAGGAGGATTTAATAATGGTACCTATATCATAAAGCTGTTGTCGACACTAAATGAATCATTACACGTCCAGCCCTTAGAACAGTGCCTGGTACATAGTAACTGCTCAATAAATGTTTGCCTTGATGGTGATGTTTAGTAGGAAATTTTATTAAAATGTTGTTTGTTATCTGGTATCATCTTTGCTTAACTGGAATTAACCCAGAAGTTTTTCAATTGCAGGAGACGTTGTCCTGGCATTAAAGGAATGCCATGAAGGTCTTGCCAAACATAAATCCCAGACAGTAATCAGCAGACAAGGCACTGAGAAAAGAGGAGTCAGCACCAGGGACAGCTCCCAAGCCCCTAGCACCACAATAAAGTGTTTTTTTCCTCCAAAGGACAATGAACCACAGAAACCCTGTCAACTGCTCATCTCCCAGGCCTCCTGACAAGTTAAGGGTCCCATGACTGGCTCTAAATGCTTATCATCTGGCAATTCTGGGGTTATCTGGGTCTTGATTTCCCACAGTAGTTGTAGAAAGAAGAAAGAAGGAGCCAGAGGGAACTCAGAGTCCTGCGTCTGCCCTACCCAGCTGCATGTACTTGGAGGGCAGAGATAGTGAGGGAGGTTTCCCTCCCTGCTCTGGGAAACCCTTTTCTCATCTGTAAAGCAAGGGGTTTTGTTCTCCCAAGACTTGTCAGGCTCTGGTGGGCCTAGGATCTGTGGTGATCCTCTGGGGATGGAGGTCATGGACCCAGGGGCCAGCAGATGGCACCCTCTATCCTGTGTCCAACTGGGGCAGGCCTCCCAATTGGCAGCCTTCTAGGACACCACTGAGGTTCCCTAAGCCCACTGGGGTGAGTGAGTCCTTGAACCCTGAGCATCTCCTCTCTCTCATTACCCCTCCATTACCCACCTCTCAAAGCCCATCCCTCCAGCTCTCATTACCATGGCAGCTGGTGCTGAGGCTCTGCTTTTAGATGGATATTTGCCCTGCTTTTTTGTCTGACCCTGTGTTACTGCCTGATTCTCCCCCTCCCCTCGCAACATCTGCATTGCAGAGCTTGGGAGCAACCCCCTAGTCCCCTCCTCCTCTTCCTCACCCCCTTGTCTCCTGCTGTAGGACACTCTGGGCTGGCCCCAGCAGAGCAGAGCAGAGCAGTGGGGTAGAAGGGAGAGTAAAGCCCCAGGCTTGCTTCTGATCCTGTGGTGCTAGTTGGCTTCAGGATGGGCTTGTGTTTGCTGGGCGCAGGAGGTAATGTTCTTTGGGTCACAGGCAATCAAGTGGTGGAACAGAGGTCCTGAGTCACAAAAGGGTGGATAACCTCATAATTATTATTCAGCACTTACTCTGTGCCAGGTGCACCTCTAACATACAGCACAAGATGCAGCTACTATTACAAGGAATTTGATGGTCAGAGAGGTTCAAGCATTTACTGAAGGTCATGCAGCCAAGAAGTGGCAAAACTGAGCCCCACACGAATCTGACTGCAGAGGTGAATTAAACACTGTGACCTTATGGGGAGGGGCTGTGGCCAGGAGTCAGCCAAACTGGGTTTTGATTTCAGCTCTGCCTCTGAACTTCAGTTGTGTGGCCTTGAACAAGGAGCTTCCTCAGTTTCCTCATTTGAAAACAGAAGGGTTGGACTAGGATGCTCTCTAAGGATCTTCCAACTTTAAGAGCTATGAATAGACTTTCCCTGGGACTAATGCTTTTTACAACGGTTTGCAAGAACCCACATATGCACAAGCCTGGCCTTCTGTCTAAATGGAGTAGGCGGCAGCCTGTGCAGTGTGAATGATGGTGCTGGGAAGGGTCCCTGCTCAGAATGTCTCAATCGCTCATCCACTGCCAGTGTGCATAGAGTCCCACCTTCTAGAGTCATGCCCTCACTGAGTCCCTATTTCAAAATGCCAGTACCTCAAGGAGGCCTAACAGATTATGTCCTTTCCCTCTGGGAGGAAGAGAGCTTTTGTTTTATGGATGTTGATACTGGTTTGCTTTTCCTGAGTTCAAAATAATTATCCTGTGGGTGAGAGTAGGCTGCCCAGGGCCAACTGGCAGAGCAGGGAGTCCTCCTTCAATTAAGTGGTGGGGTGGGAATTGGGAGGGCAGCGGGAGGATGCTTGCTGCTTTGTAAAGCAACCCAGGCTTTGGCTGCAGATGGACCTGGGTTTGAATCCTGGCAGATGGGTGACCTTTTGGGATATGCTCTGACTTCCTCCCTTCCGGAGCCAAGTCCCTCACTTCTCCGGGACTTGGCATGCACAGGCTGTTAGAATGTTTTCTTCTGGAAGAGGTGGGATCGAGCCCAGCACCAGCCCTACCAAGTGGGCATGTTCCCAGGAGAGGCCTGGAGGCTGGTGCCTGAGAAGTGTCACCGCCTCTCCCCTGGCTCCTGCTGGCAAGCCCATCTCTTCAGCCCTCCCTTCTCTTTCGGAAGCCTGTCGAGGCTGGTGGACAAGAAGCTGTCATCTCCTCTCCCGCCCAACATTACCACCATGTTCCCCCACCCTGTCCCCTCCTGGCTCTGGGTAGCTATTGCTCTTCCTGATGAGGGGGTGCTCTGCACATTTGGGCCACATGTAAACTGAGGACAGCCACAGCACCTGCCTTGCAAAGCTCTGCTGGGCAGCTAAGATGATGCAGCAGGTCATCATGGTTGCTTGATGCATGCTGGTGACACCCCAGTGCTATCTGACCTAAATGTCCCTGCATTTATGAGCTCAAGATGAATGTGGGGACCACAGCCACAGGGTGAGCTGTGGCTGAGCTATGGCTGCACACTCTTGCTCTTGTAACCCACTGGTGCTTTGCTTTCGGCCCTGGAGACCTCAACAGAGGGCAACTGTACAGAGCCACAAAATGGCAAGGCCATAGAGGACATTGCCTGACACAAAGTAAGTGCCCAACTAATTGTGCCGCACTCAGAATAACATCCAAAGTCCTGCCTGGGCATCTCTCACCTCTGTGAGATCTATCCGCCCCCCGCCCAGCTCTTCCATCTCATCTCTCGTGGCCTTCCCTCTTGGTCATTCCACCTTTGCCCCATGGGCCTTCTTGCTCTTGCTGGAATGTACCAGGCATGCTCCTGCCTCAGGCCTTTGCCCCTGGCTGCTCCCTCTGTCTGGAATGGGCTTCCCAGATATCTGCATGGCTCATTCCCTTGCTTCCTTCAAATCTCTCTTACTATCATCTCAGCAGAGAAGCCTTCCCTGACCACCCTTGCTAAAGCGCCACCCCATCCCTCTCCATTCTTCATAGCGTTTATCTCTCCTGTCATTACCTTATATATTTGTTTATTTGCTTATTGTGGGAGCCTAATTGCAGAGGTGACAATTTTCACAGCACAGTGCTGTTTTCAGCTGTACCCAGCACGAAGAACAGTGCCTGGCACATAGTAGTGCTCAGTAAACATGTGTTAAGTGAATACATGAATACATGTTGGGAAACATCACTGATTCAGGTTCAGTGTTTCCTAACACGAGTTCTCCAGATCTCTAGAGGGTGTCAAAGGCTGACCCGGGGATTCTGCGGCCGTTCTCAGCTGCTCACAAAGAGGAGAGGGGATCAAGCATTTATCTGGGATTAAATCCACATTGGCTATAGTTTAATAAATGAAGTTTGCTTTGTAATAATTCATTCAGAAAACACTTCTTGAGCACCTACTATGTGCCGGGCACAAGGCCAGGCAGTAGGATTATGTGCTGGGGGTGGCAAGCATGTTAATGTCCTTTTGGAGCTCATGACACCCTTGGGAAGCAGGGTGCTTGCAGCGATAGGATTTCTGACTCTGTCTCTGGACAGTCCTAGCACAGTTCTCTGGACTGAGCACAAAGCTGCCTCCCCAGGGATGTTACTTCTCATCCTTGTCCTGCGCCCGCCTTGGTTTTCCATCTTGTAAGTGGGATGTTTGTATAAGATGATCCTTAAGAACCTCTCTGGCTCCCACCTTTCCTGGTTTCCTGGGGAGGACTCAGGGACACAGATGTGGGGGGGGCTTCTGATCCTGGGGGGGGCTGAGACACAGAGGGACAGCTCAGCAATGGGGTCCAGATGAGGCCAAGCTGAGCTCCCAGGGTGCTGCCCCCTGTGTGGGGAGATGGTTCTTTTCCTTCATCAGCATCCTGGCACAGCATGCAGAAGCTGCTTTCCCTCGAGTGGCAAAAGCCAGGCTGAGTGCCAACTCATTAGGAATAGCTTCACAGCCACCCGGAGCCAGCAGTGGCTGGGGTGGGGGACATGATGGTGATGTTGGGTGGGGGAGAGAAGATGACAGCTTCCTGTCCATCAGCCATCAGCCATCAGCCTCTGAAGAAGCTGCTGAAAGGGGTGGGGTGCATGTACAGAGATGGGCTTGCCAGGAGGAGCCAGGGGAAGGGCAGTGGCATTTTCTGGGCCCCAGCTTCAGGCCTCTCCTGAGAACATGCCAACCCAGTGGTGCTGTGTGGGGCTGGATCCCACCTCCCCCGGGAGAAGACATTTTAACAGCCTGTGAGTGCCGAGTCCTGAAGTGAGAGATTGGGATTGGGGAGGGAAAGAGTCACAGCCACACCTGAAGAAAGACCTTTATGGGAAGGGTGGTGACTATTTCTATAGAGCCCCCACCAAAAAAGACAGGAAGTATTTAAGTCAGATACCAGGGAGAACATCCCGGCAGGGCTAGTTGTTAAACGGGGAATTTTATTATCAAAGAGAAGTGTGAATACATGTGTGGAGGTTGTCATTTCTGATTTCTGAATCATCTGTGTGGGCACGGATTAATTAATTAATTAACTAATTCAACTTTATTTACTATGTGCCAGTGCTGAGCCCTGAGCAAGTAGAGGTAAATAAGACAAAGTCCCTGCCCTCCAGGAGTCTGTGAGCCAGAAAAGACAGGTGACGAAACGTGCAGCCAAAGTTGGTGCCATCAAAGAGGGACTGACAGGAGTTTAGAAGAGAGAGGTGACACGTGGGACCAGGTAGTCACAGGAGGCTCCCTGTAGGAGGTGGCATTTAAACTAGGACTTGCAGCAGCTCAAGATACCCAGGAAGAGAAGACAGTGTGGACAAAGACCCAGAGGTGGGAGAGTGTGAGGCCCAGGCAGCAGTGGCAGCCCACCATTTGGCTGAGTCATGTGGTTTCAGCTGGGATGCTGATTCAGATGTCCCTGGCAGGGAAGGCTGGGTCACCGGACCCATGTCTGGCCAATCAGTATAGTCTATTCTCCTGGCTGTGTGACTGGTTCCAGAATGGCATGTGATCTAAGATGGTCCAATGAGAATCAGCCATGGGACTTTTGCTGAAATCACCCCCACCCCTATGTCATTTATAACCAAAGGAATTATCTCAGGCACATCCTCTAATGGAGAAATACTGAGACCAGGAATTGAGAGATGTGGGTTTGAGCTCCAGCTCCGTCCCGTACCTAATGCGTACACTTGGGTACATTACTGTTCCCTTCTGGGGTCTCAGTTTGCATATTTGCAGAATATGGAACTCAAAGTAGATGAAGTTTGAGGTCCTACTAGCTCTTCCACTCTGAAGACATACGTCCCTTAGCCCTTCTCTCCATCCCTGATGCCCATCGTGTGTGTGTGTGTGTGTGTGTGTGTGTGTGCGTGCGTGTTGGGGGGGGGTTCTGCTGAATATCTGAGCACGAGAACATATAACAATGGTTATTTTCTGCAATTTCTTGGCACATGCTGGCTGTGCCTCTGCTTCCCTCCATTTTAACAAGATGCGAGGGTGGGAACGATGGGACTTTGTGTATTGCACAAAGCGGAAAACCCTGCCTTGCTCTCATCCTCCCTTTTCATGGAGGCTCGGAGAGGGCGGGCAGGCTGTCCGTCACTCGGCACAGCCCGGCTGAGCCCAGGATATGGGGGCTCCGGGGCTCTGTCTCCCCCTGGCATCTGTCCTGTCTCTGCTCTCCATAAGACTTGGGAAGTTCATTATTTCCCTGACTGGCTTTTCTGGAGAGACTCAAATTAATTTTCCTTCTCTCCCCCTCTCCCAAGACTCGCAATCATTAAATGCCAGGGAAAGTTAAATAAACAGCTGATTTACAGAAGCGTTTTCTTTCTTTCTTTCTTTTTTTAAAGGCAGGAGCCTCTATTAATCAGTTGTGCCGAGAGCGGTCTGATTAAGCAGTTGGCGTACCCTTCAGACTTGCGAGTGTGGGGTCAGAGGGCCTGGAGACTGGCAAGAGGCTCCTAATCAGGGGACTAAAAATAACACAGGCTCCTGTCCCCTCCCTCCTCTCCCCACAGAGGTCTGGGGCAGGCCTTTTTTTCCTGGAGAGAGGAAACAAGGCACCTGACTCAGGTCTGGGGTCTCTCCATCATTCCAAGTTGGAATAGTTTTAAAAAATATTTTCCCTCAACTCCACTATTGTATAGAGACTCAGAGAGAGGAAGGGACCCATCTAGGGTCACAGAGCAAGGTCATGGCAGTGCTGGGATTAGAATCTTGAACTTCAGTTTGGGGCCAAGGGATGAAGAGGTTTCTCGAGTTGAATGCCTTGACTGATTTGACCAAAAGAGGCAAGTGCATTACATACACTGGTGCTGTTGGAGGGCCACGAACAGAGCACGTGCAGAAATGCTCTTGCACACGCTCACATGTAGGGGCATCCCCAGGTGTGCATGCACATGCATGCGCCTGCACATGCAGTTAGTGCCTAAACTGCTTCTGTTTTTTAATCCCTGGACAGCAGAATGATTTTGCCATCTAGCCAGACTGGGCGCCCCCCACCCACAACCTCTTGCGGGATTGTCTTGACTGGATGGAGGACTCACCACCCGCCTCCTGCCCCACTCAGTCTGGTGCTTCGAGGCCTCTGAGCCCTGTTTGCAGTCTCGTAGTGATGCTGGAACAGTGAGGAGCTTAATGAATGGAGTTAACTAACCCAGTTCTAGTCCTTCCTCTCTCTCTCAATGGCAGGTGACTCTGGGCCCTTGAGACACACCAAGGATGGAGACTCTTCCTTTTTATAAAATGAGGACAGAAGTTCTTAATTCCTGAGGCTGTGACAGGGATTAAATAAAGAGGGCTCATAAAGCAGTGGCTCCTGGGTTCGTCCCACAAACGAGTGTCGTGGGCCCTGTCCTCCAGGGGTGCTCCACCTTGGGTCTTCCTGCCTTGGCATGTAGTAGGTTCTCAGAAAGTGGAAGTGATCATCAGGGTCATTTGCCCATCGGGATTTACTGAGCGACTCCCTGTGCCAGGTACTGTGCCAGGTTCAGGTTCAGAGGCAATTCCTAGAGTAACCTGGCCCAGTGTCTCCAGGGAGGAGCACCTAGCATGAGACAGACACATGAGAAAGTGATTCCAAACGACACGAAAAACTGCTATAAAAGATGAAACAGTGGTCAAGACAGTGATTAGAGTTCCCGTATCTAGGCACTGGCTATATGCCCGCGGGCTGTGTTGAAGTGCTTCGCCTCTTTGCCTTAATAGATTCTCAGCCCTATGAGGTGAGTCCTGTTCTCACCCTCATTTTATAGATGAGAAAAGTGAGGCACAGAGAGGGTTAGTAACTTACCCAAGGTCACAGAGCTGGCAGGTGGTGAGAAGGGTACTGGGAGCACAGGGAAAGGGTTCCTAACTCCAAAAGGGGAGTCAGGGAGAGGGGACACGTCTGAAAGGGAGAGCTTCGAGGTGGGCCTTTGTTCCTGAGACTCCCCCATCCTCGGTGCCACCCCTCCCTCCCCTACCCCAGGGAGCCAGCCCAGAGCTTGCTTCTGCAGGGGCAGCCACGCGGCCGTGCCAGCTCTGGCTGACTGGACCGGGATGCACATGTGGCTGATGAGCTGGGCCTTCAGACTCTTTCCTGCAGGAGTTTGAACACCCATAACTGGAGAATGGGTGTCGTATCCTGAGACTGGAAGGTCAGAGAGGAGCTCGTGCAGAGGAAGGAAGCAGAACAGGCAGATGCAGAAAGAAGCAAAGCCAAGAAACTCTACGGGCAGGGGAAGGTGGGAAAGAGAGGGAACGGGCCTGGTTTCGACCTGAGTCCTTTCTATTCTGAGTTCTAGAGGCCCAGCGATCTTCCAGCATCTGCGGTCCATGGGACGCCCTGACAGCCTTATCACCAAATCCCCCTTACTTAAGCCAAGCTACAGTGGCCTCCACTTCCTTGCCACCAAACAATGCCAGCCTAGGACAGATGAGTGAACAGGTTCGTGCCAACCGGAGAAGCAGAGAAGGGAGCCCTGGGAAGGGAGAGGGGCTGGAAACCTGCAGGTTGTACAAGGGCCACGAGGGGGTGCTGGGGACAGGCAGCGCAGAGCCCCTGGCCTGTCTGCCCCTGAGTTCCTGCCCAGACGTGGACAGGGCTGGTCCGTTTGTGAGGCAGCTGGGCCCTCACCTCGCACCGAAGGCCCCGTAGCTCATTCTCAATCAGGCCCTGCAGAGTTAATTAGACATGGCCTTCCCTTCGGCGAGGCAATGAAAAGCTACCTCCTGATGGAACCATTAGTATTTACGGGCCCGCCCCCTCTCTCCCTTCTCCTGACTTCTCCTAACACTGCACCTTCATCATCTCAGACTGGGAACCATCTCCGCTTGCTGTCCATAAATGAGCATTAAGAAACCAGGGGTAAATCAGAGAAGGGACGGTCCGGTCCGTGTGTCCCTTCCAGGGCCAGCCGCAGCATGGGGGAGTGTGCGTGTTCAGGGGTGGGGAGCCAGGCCACCGAGCTGCTGGGAGCAGGGGTCTCGGTCTCTCTGTTTTTTCATCCTTCTCAGAGGGATTATATGGCCTGCTTCATAACACTGTGTCAGGACCAAATGGGACGTTATGTACAGAAAGTGCCGAGTGCAGTGCCTGGCACGAACGCCCCCTACCTATTCATCTCCTACACCCAAGGCAGGTAGGGCCAGAGACCTGGGGTCTGAAGCCAGCTGGGCCTCGTGCAGCCTTGCTGTGTGACATCGGACTAGCTACTTGGCTTCTCTGGGCCTCTGTGGAAAGGAAGGCTATGCCCGCCTCTCTGTGTAAGGCATGTCCCCCGGGGCTGCCGGGCAGGCAGGAAGGAGGGCAGGTGTGGCATAAAGCATGTGCTCTGGCACGAGACTACGTGTGGGCCACCCTGCCTTGCTGCGCCATCTGCTTGCTGTGTGAACACAAGCCAGCAGTTTTTAACTCTCTGTGCCTCTATTTCCTCAACTGTAAAATGAAGGTGATACTTTCCCTCTTTGAGGGGTTAAAGGCGTTAGTATGTCTGAATATTCAGAACGGCTCTCAGCACACGACCAGCGATGGATAGATGTCAGCTATTTTTATTCTTTATTTTCATCTGGTCCAGCCCCTGCCACCAGACAAGACTGAAGCCCAGCAGTGGAGCCTGTTCTTTGAGGGTGAATCTGGAGTTTCCATAGGAAGTGACTCCACAAAGGAGAGTCTCATTCTGGCCAACTGTTTCCATGTCTGAGATTGTGGAGGGGTAGGTGAGTTCTGGGGTCCTTGAGTGTCCTCTTTGGTAAAACTGAGCTGGTTAAGCCCTCTATGCAGGGCTGTCAGGAGGGGGGGACAGCGAGGCAAAGCTCCTGTCGTGTGGCTCTCTCCTTCATCCCCTGCCACCCTCGGCTGACTGATGGGCCACTGCAACCCTGAGAGTCTCCAGCAAACCAGAAGACCTTGTTGAGCACCTGCTGTATGCAGGCATCATGTCAGGCTCTGGGAATGGAGACAGAGGACAACCCTGGAAGTGTGTGGTCTCAGAGCAGAGGTGCAAACATGACATGCATTAAGCCAAATGGTGGCTTCGGACTCTGGGCTATGATAAATCCTTCCCAGGGAGCAGTAAACCTAGAGCAGAGTGGTGAGGTACAGAAACAAGCAGTGGAGAAGCTTCTGAAAATGGGATGGTACAGCCTCACTCAGAAGCTGGAGCTGGCCCAGCCATTTTGACTGGACGTGCACTTTGGGGTCTAACCTGAATCTTTCCTGCTGCAAATGGATCCCATTTCCCCCAGATTCCATCATCCCAACAACAGATATTGTGACCTGGAAGCCAGCTTGGCAAATATAAGGTCAGACTAGCAGAAAATGAGATGGATTTCCGTATGGGACTCAGGAATAACTCAGCAGACAATTCCCAAAGCAGATCCGGCCATGTTCAGAGCCCCGGCAGCAGTGGCCTTCCACGGTGACTGCTTTGAAGGGGCAACGCTGAGGGCAGTAGGTTAGCACTGGGCTGTGGCACCAAGATCGATCTCACTGCTTTACCTTTACCCCTTGAGAAGGGCTGTCATATAAAAATTTTGAGTTTTGCCAGAGATGGGATCTGGACATACTATGAAAGGACAGAATTGTCTTTGGTCTTGGATCTTATACCCCTTCCCCAAATGCTAATTATCACTGAGCTAATGATCAGTGAACTTGACTGAGATGTCCAAGGATGGAATGGTTGGGGTGAGCTGCCCTTCAACCCAGTTCAAAATTCACCCCAGTTTGGAGAAAGGGTCTTTTTGGTCTTAAAGACAATGATGAAATGGTGTTTTTGGCTTGCTCCCCTTTGGGCTAAATGACACTTTCTCCCTTCCTCCTCTCCTGGCCCAGCCCCCAGTGTGTTTGCCCCTGGGTGGTAGGGGGCAGTTTGCAGTCACCCCTGAGATGTGCTGCTCAAGGGTCCCCCCTTCCCGGCCTCTGCTGGGCACTGCTCCCTGCTCCTGCCTCTGATTCCTGTCTTCACTTCGGAGTCTGGACAGCAGGCTGGGCCGTATTTGCCTGTTGGACGTGGTGGCTAGGTGAGTGGGCTCTGGAGCTGGGCTCCAAGCTCAGCCCCTTCTTGCCTATGTGACCTTGGGCAAGTCATTTTGCCCCCCCTAGACTCAGTTTCTCCCACTGTAAAACAGGGATTCTAAGGATGGTGTGTTCACTGAGAGATGCTTTTAAGGAACTTAGAACAACATCCAGACCCACCGCAAGCACTTATTTAATGAGAGCTGTTATTATTTCTGTTTCCTGTCTCAGGGACTGGCTGGGGGTTCCTCTTTCCAGATTCAGGGGCTCTGCCAGACCCCAGCCCAGGACTCCAGGAGGAGACCAGGAGTGATAACATGACTGTTGGCAGAGCAGCTTCTCTGTGCTGTACACCACCTTTGGCTGAAGTCAGTAAGAGAAGCCAATAAGACCTGCGAGGTCCCGGCCCTCAGGAAGCTCACATTCTAGAAGGAAGAGACAGACAGCCAGCAGTAAGTGCTACAGCCCTGACCTGCTGCTTTCTCCGCATCACCCTCCGCCTCACCGCACAGCTGATTTATCTTGTGTGTTTCTCTCCCACACCAGTGTACTTGTCAGTTTCTGTTGCTTATAACAAAATAGCTGGAACTGGGTAATTTAGAAAGAAAATGAAACATTGTTTAGAGTTTCGGAGGCTGGGAAGTCCACAGTGCAGGGAACGCATCTGGTGAGAGTCTTGGTGGTGGCAACAGTGACCCAGGGGTCTCACGTGACAGAAAATGATGAAGCAGAGAGAGAGAGAGAGACTAACCTCCTCATTCACTTCCCTTTTAAAGCCAGTTGCAGTGGGGTCAAGTTTCTAATACATAAAACTTGGGGGACACAATTCAAGCTTCAGTGAGTTTGGGGCAGGGGGACATTCAATCCACTACAACCAGGCTCCAGGCTTCTTCCACCCAGAGATGGGGTCTGGTCCACCGCTGTACCCCCAGTGCCCAGCACAGCTCCTGGCATAGAGCAGATGCTCCGTGGCTACTTGTTACATGAACGGACGGATGACTGAAGGCAGGGTGGCCCTGGCAGGTCTTTCTGGGGCATGAGATAGACAAACTCTATGGTGTCAGTCTCTTGGAGGGAAGATTCCCCTCCTTCTCCCCTGGCTCTGGGATGCTCTGTCTTCCTAGCTGTCCTAGATCTGTCCTGACTTTTGCCTGGGGCTGGGGGCGTTGGCCAGATCCCCCTCCCCAGGATGGAACTGCTTCCCCTGCTGCCCAGCCTGCCTGGGTTCACCGAGGACGACCTGTGGCTCCCCGGGTGTGCGGCTCCCACGCTGCTGTTCCTTGGATCTCTGAGTGGTGGATGCCGCTCCACGCTCCCCACTTCTGTTCTGTCTCTTTGATGAATCCTGTGCCTGTCATTTTATCTGGAGTGTGAGTGTCCAGGGGCCAATTCCCAAAGACAGATGTGGCTTCAGCCCACCTCTTACCAACGTGTGACTTTGGGCAAACCCCTTTACCTCTCTGAGTCTCAGTTTCCTCATTTGGATAATGGGAAGTTATAATTCCAATCCCAAAGGTTTGGTGTCAGGATCAAAGCTGGTGACACTGTCCCATGAGGGTTGAGAGCCTGGCCCTTGAGTTTGTACGAGAGGGTTCAGAACTAGGCATGGATACTTCTTAGCTGTGTCACTTTGCCAAGTGACTATATCCTACGGAACATCAAATTATTTCTATAAAATGGAAATAATAATAAAAATAATAATTGGGTCCCATTATTTTGCTGTGAGGATTAAATGAGTTAGTGCGTGGAAAGCATTTGGTACCATGCTCGGCACATCAGCAGTTTATACCTGTGGATTCTTCGTCTTATCTTCATCTCTTTGTGTGCTGGGCACTTAGTAGGTGCCAGCAAATCAATGAGTACTTGTGGTCTGGCTCTCTTTAGAGGTCAGGGCTTTTGTTGTTGTTATGAGGGGAAGCACCTTGAGGATCTGAATTTGCCAGTTTCGGCTGACTTGGGGAATTTGCTCTCCTGGGTGTGGCTCTCCCGCTGGTAATTGTCAGAAGAGTTTTTCTTGTCAAATACATATTGACAAGGACAAAATCCTGTCAAACAGATATCCAGAGTCCTTCTGTACCTCTTATTTCACTGTGTCTTTCACTACCCCATTTGACAGGCGAGCACATCAAAGTCCAGAGAGGTTTGGCAAATTGTCTAGGGTCACACAGAACACTTCCCATCTCTTGTTAAAAGTCAGGGTGCCACCCACTGTCAGTCACCAATGCCACCATTATTGCCATCACCTATATGGGAATGGGGGATTAAGGTCTTCCAGTCATTTCCACAACCGCCATCTCACATGATCCTCTCAACAGCCCCATGAACTGGGCAGGACAGATCAATCCAATGTTATTGCTATTTTTCAAAGGGGGACAACTGGGACTCAGAGGAGACTCAGATGGGCGTAAGGTCACACAGATCGAGTGGCCTCCTGACACCAGCCTGGGCTCTGGCCCTCCCTAATGGCACAGCCTAGTTTCTTTGTGTCCCCTCCGTCACCCCCGGGTTCCCCTTCCACTCCTCCCCCAGCCTCCAACCCAGCTCTGAGATTCCTCAAGTGAGAGCATTTGATGGTGTGGGCATCTCTTATAGGAGACCTCAGAAATGCGACTTCATGGCCCACGAACCCTGAACACTAACATGCAATGATTTTTCATGAAGAGATTCACACCTTTTGACTATTGACTCTGCTTTTCATTGAGTTGCACAAAAGCATGGCTGTCACTTCCAGGAAGACGGATGATGTTTTGGTAACAGGGTACCAGAGACCAAAAGGTTTACGACGTCCGTGGTAAATGTTTCTTCTTGTTTAGAAATCACCTTGGGGGTTGAAAAAACGGATCCATTAGAGAATGTGGCAAAACTTGTCACTTGAAGTTTCCAGTGAGTTAAAGGAGCTGAGATTTGATGTCGATGTCATTCTGGCCCCACCATTTCTCCTCCAAGGAGAGCAATTTACGAGGTCAGACCACCTCCCCACGCTCAGAATGTGCACTTGACCGTGTTCCCGATGCTCAGCTGCAAACCTATGGGGAGTCCCTCTGGGACCAGTGTGAGCCCCAACACTCTTACGAAGGTTAAATGAGTTGATGCAGGTAAAGTTCCTGAAACAGTGCCCAGCACATGGCAGGCTCAGAGTAAATGTGAGCCATTTATTTTTATGATTCGCAGTATTCATAGAACATCAGGCAGGAGCCATGGAAGTAATATAGTAATATTTCAGTTTGGGAGAGGGAAGAAGAGGAGACTAAAACTCTTTTGATCTTTGTCTCTCTGTCCTGAAAGTCACAGGTCATTGCATTTAAAATGAAAAGCATCAGAAACAACAATACAGAACAAAGCCCAGTTCAAAGAAGGAGGCCTCCCTGACCCGGGCAGGTTCTTAGACAAGCGCAGGAAGAAAGCAGCCCCGAAGTAAGGCAGAGATCCCAGTGCCCATTTCACAAGCCAGCGGCTTCGCCAGCCACAGGACATTGGGGTCCCTGTGAGCCAGGCCTGGAGCCTGTCATTGGGGCTTGCGGTGCTGGGAGAGGCAGCGGTGGCCTGGGCCTGATCATCATGGTGTGTGACGGGCGTGTGCACAGGGAGCCGAGGGGCTGGGCTCGCTCAGGAAATGTCATCTCTGAACCTGGAGAGATTGGTCTGGTCAGGAGAGACCTGACCTGAAGAGCCTTTTCTGTGGGCTCCATCACCATCTCCTTCTCTGGCTTTGAGGGGAAGCAGCTACATCCCCCTGCAGGGATCAAAGCCACCTCTCTCTTTCTGTCCTCTTCCTGCCTTTTGTCTGCTCTTCTGTCTCACCTAGAAATGGTGTGGGAGAGAGCAGGACTCTCTTAGGAAGTGGTGGCTGAAGTGTCTCTTCCACGGACCCCTTCCCACGCACTCACACCCACTGCTCTGCTGGGAGAGTCTCCTTCTGTGTCGCAGGTTTCTTGGCAGGAGGCCCCAGAGCCATGACAGCAATGGTCATTGGAGTGATGTTCCTAAAGCACTTACCTGCCAGGCACCACAGTGCAGTATCTCTGAATTCTCCCAAAAACCCTGTGAGGGAGGTGTGATGACCCCATCTTACAGATGAGGAAACCGAGGCTCAGAGAAATAAAACAACTTGTCCCAAATTACAGTTTGAAAGAAGCAGATTGGGATTTGAACCCAGCCGTGTGTGATTCCATTCTTAACCACCGCATTGCCACATTCTTTATAAAATGGGAAATATTTGACAAATTTAGTTTTCCTTTTAATTAATTGATTGACTCTCTGACTCCCCCCGCCCACCCTTTTATAAGACAAATTCCAGAGTTTCCCCACCCATTAATTTACTTGTTCCTATGAAAAGGGCTGGAAACTGCCTTCCCCTTGTAGTGATGGAGGAACCGAGGCCCAGAGAGGGGCAGTGACTGCCTGAGCCCCCGGGACAGAAGCCCCGGCCTCCTGCCTGCTTTCTCTAGAACACCAGCTTAAAGGCAGCGGTGTCTCTGAGAGAAGCCATCAGGTTCCTCTGCCAATTGAAGGACGATTATCATAAACTCATTTCCCAAAGTATCATTTCTTTCTTTTCAGAGATTGGATTTTGGTCTTTAATAAGGGCAGCATTCCCCAGCCTCCCGCCCCACCTCCAGTTTTTGAACTTCCTCTCTCTGCAGCAATTTAAGCAAGTTATTCATTAACTGCTGTGCACCCAGAAGGTATTTATATCAACTGTGCATTTGGAAATTCAGCCACATTGGAAGAGTGAGTATGGAGCGGATGACCTACTTGGGGACCAGGTAGGATCTAGGAAACCTGCTCTGTTGGGCCTCACCTTTTCCTGATCCTGAGTGTGCGTGACTGTGACCATGTGCCTTGAGAGTGGACGCTCATAGGAGGCAGGGAATGGACAAATATGAGTATTGTCATTCCTTCACTTAAAACCTTTGAGTGATTCCCCATCTTCTAGCCAGCCTTCTGTCTTTCCATCCATCTGTCCTTCCTTTCTCTCTTCCTTCCTTCCATTCATCCAACATTCATCTACTTATCTATTCATCTGTTTGTCCTTCTTTCCATCCATCCATCCATCCA
>NW_007731016.1:152965-156316 GCF_000696425.1 Galeopterus variegatus | reverse complement strand
CATCCATCCATCCACCCATCCACCCATCCACCCATCCACCCATCAACCCACCCATCCACCCATCCACCCATCCACCCATCAACCCACCCATCCACCCATCCATTCATCCATCCATCCATCCATCCACCCATCCATCCATCCACCCACCCATCCACCCATCCATCCACCCATCCACCCATCCATCCACCCATGCACCCACCCATCCACCCATCCATCCATCCACTCATCTTCATTCTTTCATTCATTATTTAATGACAATCTACCTCATCCTGCTTTAATTTTTCTGTTTTCCAAGAGCACTTATCACCTTTTAACACACGAGAAAGTTACCTATATCTACCATCTAATTTATATGTATCTATTTTCTATCTTCTAGCTATCACCTGCCTCTCTGCCTCTTTACCTTATCTACCACCTGCCTATCATCAGTGTTTACTCTCTCTCTCCACCACCATTTTTTCCTGTCCTGCTAAAATAAAAGATCTACAAGGGTAAGAATCTTGGTTTTATTTACTGGTATTCTAAGTGCCATCCAGTAGGCACTTGATAAGTATTTGTTGAATGAGTAAATGAACATAGACACGATCATGAAGAAGATATAAATTTACAGGAATTAAGATAAAACTGGAGACTTCGAAGTATATAAGGAAATGCCACTGTTAGGCGCTGCAGGCAATATTTCCTTCTGTCTGCCTTGAGTGCTTCTTATGAGGGGAAGTTGGAGATGACAGGCCAGTGAGAAGAATTCCAGCTCTTTTCCTGGCATTCTGAGCTCTCCAACCTCCAGCCCCTGCCATTCCCTGCCATCCTTCTCTGACAGGCCACCCAGATAGCTGGGGTTGCATGTTCCAAACACACATGCAGGTATCTTTTCACACCTCAGGGACTTTGCACATTTTCTTTCCCCTTCAGGAAACTCATTCATTTACCCCCTGCCATCCTTCTCTGACAGGCCACCCAGATAGCTGGGGTTGCATGTTCCAAACACACATGCAGGTGTCTTTTCACACCTCAGGGACTTTGCACATTTTCTTTCCCCTTCAGGAAACTCATTCATTTACCCTCCTGTCCGTTTGGAAAACCTGCCCACTTTTCGGGATTGGGTTCAGGTTATGCCTTCTTTGGAAAGTCTTCTCTTTTTTTCTCCCCAGTTGGGGCAAAATTAGACTCACTCTACACCCTCTTGTAACTATCTCTACTGAAGAACGTTTCAGATGGTGAATTTGCTTATTTCTTTCTGTCTCTCCCATGAAATGGGAGCTCTTCAGGGCCAGAAACTGTTTCCTCAGCACCTGGGACAGAGTGGCATTTGTGGAATTAGTTTAATAGTAACTATTTGTGGAATTATTATAATGATAGTGGCTACCTACTGTGTACCAGTTACTGTTCGAAGGGCTTTGACATCAATCCTCATAATAACTCTGTAAGGTAGGAACTATTATTATCCCGATTTTGTAGAGGAGGAAACAGACACAGAGAGATTATGGTCATTTATCCAAGTTTATATTGTTAATAAATGGTGGAGCCAGAAATAGAGCCAGGCAGTGTGGCTCTAGAGCCTGTGAGCTGCATGTCTCTGTGGCATTGGTCAACTCTTTTCACATGTCTGGGTCTTAGCTTCCCAGCTGTACAATGAATTAATTGCTAGGGTGAGGTCATGTTTAAGGATTCTTTCAGTGAGGACTCTCTTTGGATTCTGTATTATCCAGAGATGATGTCTCCATGGCCAGTGACCTCTTCTTTGTAGAAATGTGGTTGGGACCATATAGGGCTGGGGAAGAGAGCACCAGAACGCTTTTGTACGTAGGACAGTTTCAGTCTAGAAGGATGGCAGGGAAATGGGTGATAGCTCGAGCATATCAGAGACTCTTTCTGGACTGTGGTAGATTGTACTGCTTTCCCTCAGTTCTTTCCTTCTCTCCCTTGCCATGGCTCCTTGTCATGGGTAGAATATACTTTTCCACTGACTCTGGATTTGGCCACGTGACTTGCTTTGGACAATGGAATGTGGGTGGAAGGGATTGTGTGCTAGTTTCAAGACAAGATCTTTAGAGCCTTGGAAAGTTTCTGCCAGCATTTCTGAGTTTCTGTTCCCCATGAGAGAGCCTGATACTTGAGCTCCTAGAATAAAGACATGTGGAACAGACCCGATCCCTGTTAAAGCTTGGAGTTCGTCCTGGCTCGACTTCCCTCAGCCAGCATCAGCTGCACTGTGGCTGACTCACAGGCCTGTGAGACTGACGTATGTGTTTGGTGTTGTGAGCCACTGAGACTTGGGGGATGTTTATTACGCAGACTTCCATAGTGAAAACCTGACCAATATGTAGACTTAGCACCAGAACGGTGTGAGTGTCGCATCCTTGCTGAATTCTATTGTCCTTAATCATACGGAGACCTAACATTGACATCAAATTAGCAGTGATCTTTGAGCAAACTGATAATGTTCAGACTTTCTTTCTTCCCCCAATTCCTGCTAGGTGACATTTTAAGGAGGAGGGCTCTGACTAACCATATCACACGGTGGCTTTTCTTTGTCCTTGCTAGTGTAGCTACTGAAGCTACATTTCCTCTGTTAATCAAACATGCCCCAAACGAAGTGCCTGATCACAGCCTTGTAGAATAAGAAAGGAAGTGAGCAAGGCCATTCCCTCCATCACTTTGGTATATTTAATCTAGATCTGGGAGCTCCACCATTTGAGCCAGGACCTGGAGGAGCCTGATCCGGACAATTTGAAATATTAAGCAATGACAGAAGATGTCTCAGAAGAAAGGTTGATGTGTTCTCTTCTTTCTGCTCCCCGAATCTGTCATATGGATGTAGGTGGTTTCAGTGGCGTGTTGAGAGGGAGAGAGAAATTGTGGGAAGGCATTTGGAAAGTTTCTGTAATTTTGGAGCCTACACAATCTTTGCAGAAATCTCTTTCTGATTCAGCCTTGATTTGGGCATTGCCTAACCCCTTGGTATAGCACATGCCCATAAAGTCTTCTGTGATCCTGCCAGCCACTGTCTTAATTCCCATGACCTGACCCTGAGACCCTAGGGTTGTGGCTACAGTCGTGAGTGGGTCCTGGTGGTCACGACTCACATGCATGGTCTCACTCGACCCTGTGTCAGGTTCCTATGCTGCTGTAATAAATATCCACTAACTTAGTGACTTAAAAGAACACACATTTATTCGTTTACAGTTCTGGAGGTCAGAGATCTGAAATCAATTTCACTGGGCTAAGGTCAAGGTATTGTCAGAGCTGGCGTTTTCTGGAGACGCTGAGGGAGGATCCATTTCTTTGATGTTTCTAGCTTCTAGAGGCTGTCTGCAGTTGTCGGCTGGTGGCCCTTTCCTCTTGTCTCTT
>NW_007731016.1:150288-152428 GCF_000696425.1 Galeopterus variegatus | reverse complement strand
GTTTCTAGCTTCTAGAGGCTGTCTGCAGTTGTCGGCTGGTGGCCCTTTCCTCTTGTCTCTTCAGCCAGTTGTCTTCATCATCACGTAGTCAACTACTGACTCTGACCCTCTGGCCTCCCTCTCATAAGGACTCTTGTGATTACACTGGGCTCACCCAAAGAATGTTCGGTAACATACTTATAGGTTCCAGGAATTAGGATGTGGACATCTTTGGGAGACTATTTCCTGTCAACCGAAGACGCTGACATTCCCTCTATGATAGGGGACACATATATTATTACCCAGTTATTCCCATTTTACAGTTGAGAAAACTGAGACCAGTAGGTTATAGATCCAGGATCAGAACCCAGACTTCTGATTCCTACTCTTCAAGCTGTGATTAATTTTATTGTTAATAATTTAAATAATAGTAACATTCATTGAATGTCTGCAACGTGCCTGGCACTGTTCTAAGAACCTTTACATATGTTATGCACTGTTTTTACTCCCATATTGCAGATGAGAAAGCCGAGGTTTAGGGAATTTGGGAAAGTTGCCTGAAATTACATAGCCATTAAATGGTGGTGTTGGAACTTGAACTCAGGCCTTCTAATTTGACCACGGGTAGTAGATGCTGTTGGTTCCCATCCAGATCCTCTACCAGGCTAGTACACCCNTGACCACGGGTAGTAGATGCTGTTGGTTCCCATCCAGATCCTCTACCAGGCTAGTACACCCATGCCCAGCTGCTGTGAATGTCGGCTGCTGGCGGCTCACCGCTATCCCCTGGGATTAGGCTGAGGCTAGACTTCAGCAGACTCCACATCTTTCTTCAGCTTCTTTCCCTGCCCCTATCCTATTTCATTCCCTCCTAGGTTTCTCCTGAGAGCTCCCTTTCAGTAAATCACTTACATGAGAATTCCCATCTCAGGATCTTTTTTAGAGAACCCGACCTAAGACACGGTATCAGGTAGGAAGCAGAACCAATAGGAATAATAAAGGATAAGGATTTGTTATAGGAATTTGACCATCTGCAATTGTGGGGACCCGTTAAAACAGTCNGGATAAGGATTTGTTATAGGAATTTGACCATCTGCAATTGTGGGGACCCGTTAAAACAGTCTCTGTAAAGTTGTTGCTTCAGCATCTAGGGCTGATCTGAAGTCAGCTGGGCAGGCAGCCGAGGAAGAAAGATGACTGTGAAGTGGGAAAACAATGACGCTGTGTGAATAAGCTAGAACACGCAGTGATGACCCGGAGCTTGTGTATGGATCCCACCATCTCCAAGCATCCAGCTCCGATGGGGCAGGTCACCTGCAGAAGAAGCTGGCATGCTTCACCGTGGAGCCGCCCAGCACCCAGCCCAGGATCTGGAGGCCCTAACGGAGGAGGTGTGGCAGGAACTGCGGTTACCGTGGGCCCAGTTGCTGCCCCACCTGAAAAAGGTGAGCCAGGAGATCAGCAGCCATGTGCGAGGACTCCAGACATACCTGATCCTGCCCTGGCCTGAATGCAAGCATGGCTGCGACTTCATTTCACCTCTGCCTTCCAAATCCCAAGCACATTTCTCTGCTGCCAACCTCACTCAGAAGCAGAAAGGAAAAGGAATTCTGGGAAGTGTAGTTGCAGCTTAATTAAATTGACCCACGCAAAACCACCATAAACCAACCCATGTCAACTTGGCACAAACACACCCTTGTTTTAACCATGTTTAACTTCCACATTAAGACTATAGTGAAATCATGCTTCCTTCTAACATAATGCAACTATCCCTTGTACAACCTAAAACACACAACACAAACTTTTTTCCCAAAAGAGGATACAAAGTCCCTTTGTCCATCTTTGGGTGAGATTCATTCCCTTCCTAGCTGAGTCAAATGCCTTCTTAGATAACTTACCATTTAAATACTGAATTATAAGGTTAGCTCCTGTTAACCCATCTTATGTTAGATGGTAGGGAAATGAGAGAGGGGGAATTGATTAACATATACATGAAAAATTTCATATCAAAACAAAGAAAAAATATTCATATCTATTATCTTCCTCTTTTCTTCAACCATGATTGTCATGTGATTGTAGTTGATGTTTATGATTTCCTTCTTTTTTTTTTGTCTTTTGTCTTTTTCCCTGTCCGGCAACGGATCGCAACCCTCAGTGTTGC
>NW_007731016.1:145203-149412 GCF_000696425.1 Galeopterus variegatus | reverse complement strand
GCGGGAGCGCCGCCACACTTCCCAAGCGGTGCACTATCCAGTGCGCCACCGGGCCGGCCCTATAATTTCCTTCTGCTACCCGCTTCAAATTCCATTTTCTCTCAGCAAAAGTCTTGGCTTGGTAAGGTTCTTTGACTTGTGAGTTGACTCAAACCTTCATTATTTAAGGGTCTGAGCTGTTAGCTGTCCTATCTTTAATGGGTGGTTGTAGTTTTCACAGAATTTATCATAGGACATGAAAATACTAAGTGATGGCTCAGGAGATCTCTTGAATTCAAGGCATCTTTCCATTTATCTCCATTGTATTGTAGCAACCTATATTTCCCCTTGATATTCACAATTAATGACTCCAGCCTGTGCAGAGATTCCTATCTATGCCCATTGACTCACTGGCATGGAGAGCCCAAAGTTGCCAGATAGCAATCTCAACCCCAGCTTAATGGGGCCATTGTTATGTCTCCTGGTGGAAGCATTTTTCCTGTGATCTCTAGAGCAACAGAGCCTCAAGTCATGGTGACAGAAAGCAAACATTTTGCTAGTGGATTGCGTAGGGTAATAGTGACAGAAGCCACTCCCATTTCCACCCCTTGATTCCTGGCAGTCTTGGCTGTGGGATGCATAGCACCATATATTAGTTGCTGGTTTTAGAGTATAGATTGCATCCTGGAGGATATTTCCCCAGGCTTGCAAGGTGTTGCCACAAGCCTGGTGCCATAACTGTGTCTTCAAAAGACAATTCTCCCACTCCGTCATGCCAGCTGCTTCAGGATGATGGTGAACATGGTAAGACTCATGCTTATCTGAACATGGGTCCACTGCCACACTTCATTGGCTGTGAAGATTTTCTTAGTTATATGCAAAACTGTGCAATGCTATGATGGTAGATGAGGCATTCTGCAAGTCCACAGATGGTGGCTTTGGCAGAAGCACTGTGGGCAGGGGAGGCAGATCCATATCTGAGTGAGGTTCTAGATGAGTGAATGAGAACAGAGCATGGGGCCATACTGGGGGTTCAGTGCTGGACTCTGCTGTTGGTGCTTGGGCACTAAGCAGTGCCTGTAGCCAAGTTAGCTTTGATGAGTGAAAGTCCAAATTATTGAGTTCATGCATAACTTCTGTTTCTTCCACTGTGGCCATTTTGTTCATGGGTTTATTGGGAAATGATGAGGAGGTCTTGGGACACAGTTTGACTGAAGTTTACTAAATGGATAATTTTGTCCACCCAATTAATAAGATCCTCCTCCACACACTTCTGCAGGTATTTATGTGGGATACAAATACCTTCACCCTATCTGCCAATTCAAGAAGTTCTAGCCATATACGTCTTCTCAAGACCTCCTTTCAACAATTTTCCAACTACGTGCCTCCCAAGAACCTGACTATTCAGCCAAACCATGAGCCACACTGCATGAACCGATGGGCTGTGGCCATCTCTCCTTCTAGGCTAAATAGGGAATTAGTTTTACTGCTCAAAGTTATGACCTCTGTGGGGATTTCCCTTCATCAGTGTCCCAAGGAGTGGGGCTGTTCTGTTGAGCTGCCCTTTTGGGTGAAGCCATCTGTAAACCAGAACCAAGTTTTTCCTTCCTCAGTCAGCCTGTCCTAGGGAATTGCACATGAGGTCACAAGCATGGGTTGAGGGAAAGGTGGTCACGCCCCACAAGGAGGCTTTGGAATGTGTGCTCATGTAACTTGTGTCTTCCTAATCTGCTTGAGCTTATACTGTACATGCTTCTTCTGTTTTATGATGAAATTGCTGCCATGAATGTCTCTAATTTTATGCTTTATTGATCAGGCAACACTCAGTTCATGATGGGTAGCTCAGAAGACATGGTTACTCATGGCCTATCGTCAAGCTTTCAAACACTATCAGTGTCCAGTAGCAGTCCAGAAGCCATTTCTCAGAAGGAGAGTAATTATCTTTGGAAGGTGGCATAACTTTCCTCCCAAACCTTAAGGGTTTGTGCTATGATTCACCCATATGGACCTGCCAAGATCTCCTTGATGCATCCCTGACTGCCACTGACTCTTCGAGCCTGGTCATATAGCCCAAGTAGACTGCATGCAGCCTGCGCCTGTCAGGGGATGGATGAGTGGGTCTTGCATGATGAATCCACTTCAGAATTCCAAGATCCCTAGGCCTTTGGATACTTTCCTCTAAAATCTACCAAGGAGATGCTGGCATTAGAACTTTATTTAGTGGAAGCCACCTCTGCATCCAGGTTTTAATCAATCAACCGAGCACTCTATGAGAGCCAGTCCCAGTTGCTTGAGCTAACACATTGGATCCAGAATCTCTGCTGAATGCACCTGGCCAAGGAATTTGACCTGATCCAACACATTTAGGGCCATTCCCAGAACTGCACAGAGAAGGGAATCCTGGAAAATACAGTTCCAGCTTAGCTAAGATGACACAGTACAGGGCTTTGCAGACTCTGTGCTTTCCTGCCTCTTTCAGCTTCCAAACAAAACGACTTCTTGATTTCTCCTGCAGTAGAATGTGGTCTTTTTAGAGCTACAAGGACAAGTTCAATGTGATTCTCTCCCCAGGTTAAAATCAAAGGCCATTGAATTTCCTTTTTAAAAAATTTATTTTTGGCAGCTGGCTGGTGCGGGGATCGGACTCTGGACCTTGGTATTATCAGCACCACGCTCTAACCAAGTGAGCTAACCAGCCAGCCCCTGACTGCACTTCCTTTTAAGCCTCAGAGTCACAGCCAGCCTGTACCTAGAGTCTCCCATCTTTGTACTAATAGCTCCTCATCTCTGGTCTGCCCCCAGCCTTTGACGCTCATCACATCACCTAATCCTGATGGCCTTATGAGGAAGGGATTGTTGTCCCCAGTTTACAGATGTGGAAACTGGAGCCTAGAGGGCAAGTTTGTGCAACTGGCGAGGGATGGGTTGAAGTTCTAACTCAGTTCCCTGAAACTGTAGCCGGGACAGACTGACTGTAGGGAACCTTCTACCCCACCCACCCACCCACGCACTTTTTTTCCTGTTGGAGTTAAAATCCACATTGGGTTATTGGTGAAGGATTAGATGATGGAATCCCAGAACCACAGACTGTCCTTGCTGAATGGGGTCCTGAAGGACAATGTACAGTTTAGAAAACTGAAGTCCAGGAAGGTGGAGCAGTTTGTCCAAGGCAACCTAGTGGGTTGTCCTGAACCCAGGGGGTCATTAACAGAGTGTTGGCCAGAGGGTGGTGGCCAGAGCTGTGTCTAGGGGTACAAGGATTAAGTGGTTGAGTGAGCTTGCCATTCCAAACATGCCTGATGCTGGGATTCACATCACCTTACACCAAAATCGTGCCTGTTCAGGGAATCACATGCTTTTTCCTGTCATATCCTGTGGTCCTAGTTGGCAGATCCATCTGACTGGCTTGGCTCTAACCAAGCTTCAGCTGCTCATTGGTTTGATGTTCTGAGAGAGAGTCCCTTTTTACTAACACCCAGATGCCACTTGGATTTCTTTGGCCTCCTTTGACACAAAGGGAGCCGGAGTATCTTTTTCTGACTTGTTTGTTCTAGGAGCAAAGCAAAGGGTCCCATGGAGGTAGATGACCTATCTTATAAAGACTGGCCTAATTTTTGTGCTCAAATAAAAAGACACAAGCAACTCAGACTAATATGAGCTCATTTAGATCCAGCCTGTGTAAAAATATGTGTTCAAATGCTGGCATCTACAATTTAGTGCGGACATTCTCTAGAGCCTTTAGCAAAAGTGGGCTCTATCTCCACTGTGCCCAAGGAAATAGTGGACACTGGCAGAATACAGCTTAGGTTGGATTCATGCATTCATTCATTCAACAAGTATCACCAAGCCTCTTCCAGGGGCCGGCACTGCAGGAGGGGATACATCAGTGATAGAACAGACAATGCCTTGCCCTTGTGGAGACACGTTCTAGTGCAGAAAGACAGGTAGGAAATAAGAACATAATAAATAACTAAATCATGTAGTGTGGTAAAGGTAATATTTGGTACAAAGAGGAAAGTACAGCAGGGTAAGGGGGAGCAGGAACGAGGGGCAAGAGGGCCAGGTGCAGAATTAAAGGGGTGGTGGGGACTGCATTGGGAAGGTGAGACTTGAGCAAAGATTTGAAGGAGGTGAAGGAGGTGGCCCTGTGGATGCCTGGGGAGAAGCATGCCAGGGAGAAGGAGTGGCAGGTGCTAAGGTCCTGGTGCAGGGGAGTTCTGGTGTGTTCCA
>NW_007731016.1:141509-144061 GCF_000696425.1 Galeopterus variegatus | reverse complement strand
GTTACGGCGTAGAATCTAGACTATGAATCTGCAAACTTTAGTCCATGGGGCCTGTATTGTAAGGAATCACTGTGACAGAGTCACACCCGTTTGTTTGCGTATTGTCCATGGCTACCTTCATGTTGCGATGGCAGAGAACAGTTGCGGAGCCTAAAGCATTTACTACCGAGCTGTTTACAGAGAGTCTGCCGACCTCTGCTGTAGATCCAATTGGCCCTTTTTTGGAGCATGTTTCAGCAAAGGTTTCTCATGCTCTTTCAGAGGTGGGGTCAGCCCCATCCTGCACCAGGACGGGGGGCGGGGAGGTGGTGCACTGGATGACTTCTGTGTCTCCTATCCCTTACTCTGAGACCCTCCTGCCAGGCCCAGATCTCAGCCTGCTGCCGGCTCTGGGGGTGGTGCTGCAAGTGTGTATCTCCTCCTGCCCGAGCGTGTTGTTCATGGTAATCTCATGCCCATCACAGCACTCAACGACACAATGCTATAGAATTACGTGGCTGAGTGGAGGTATTAATAGCTGATGGAGCGTGTGGCCCTGGAGAGTCAGATCCTGATCTGCCAGCAGGTCTGGTGTGCACCTCCACCCCATCCCTGCCTTTCTGTCACCCTCCCAGGCTCTGCAGGGGCCTTTCCAGGCAAAGCCATCTGTCCATCAGCAATGTGGAGACAGACCAGCTTGGGAAGCAACCAACTGGGACTTGAAGATGCTGTGCCCCTCACCAGCTGTGTGACACGGGACAAGTCACTCAACCTCTCTGAGCTTGGGTTCCCTCATCTGTAAAAGAAGGATTGTTTTGAGGATGAGAGATGGTACCATCTGTATGTTTGCCTCAGGGTGGAAACTCATTTTCTTAGGGACTATGGCAGCCTCGTCTGACCTCCTGAGATCAGGGGCCCATCATGAAGCTTGGCACATGAGAGTTGCTCAGAAAATATTTGTCAAGTGGATAAAGGATGCAGAGCCTGCACAGTGTGGGCGTGTGTTCACCACTGCCATTGATGATAATAATTTTGCTACAGGATTGTTTGATTCTTGGAAGCCTTCCTTTGGCCAGCCTGCAAGAGTAGGCATGAGTTTCAGGACACGCGTGGGGTTTCACCAGCTCTGGGGAGGAAGGACAGGGCTGGAACTTTCAGGAATGAGGCCATGGAAACTGGATGCAATTGGGTTCCTGCTGGAAGGCGGGCAAGAGAGCGAAATCTGTGGGCAGCTCCAACACACAAAGCGAGACAGATGATAGATGAAAAGACAGAAAGATAGATTGGCAGATAAATAAATAGAAGACGGGAGAAAAAGGTAGACAGGCAGGTTGCCAGGCAGGCAGATAAATAAGTAAGTGATGGCTGGTGTCCTCTGCACTCAGCCCCCCGCCCCTGCTGTCACACACTCATCGTAAGACAGAAGAAGAGCCCCGTGTCAACTCAGCGCCTTAGGGGTGCCGGCGCTTTAGGGAGCATTCTGGGGGCATTAGGGCCAAATCTGGGCAGGCACTGAAGATGCTGATCAGAAGGTGAGTTTGAACAAAAGGAGGCTGAGCAGCAGGGGCATGGGCTGCAGAGAGCCCAGACTGGAGGCAGGGGTCGTGGATTTGAGCCTCAGCTGCCCACTTTCTGGTCATGTGACCTTGAGCAAGCCTGTGCTTCTCCCCTGCCCTTCAAGCCTGTGGCGGAGGTAACGAGGAGAGGTGGTGTGGGGAAAAGCCTCTGAGACTGAGAGGTGCCCTGCAGCTGCCATCTGACACCGGGCTGGGGGAGCTGAGTGACAAAATGTAGAGGGGCGGGGAAGTCAAGGCTTTTGGCATGTGCTGGCCCGCCGCGTGGGGCTCTGTCAGCTGCGTGGGGCTGGAGCTCAGCGGTGAAACTGGGAGGGATCGATGCAAGTCACTGACTCGTCACAGACGGGCCGCCTCGTGGGGGTGCGTGTGTGGGCTCGGTTCCCCTGTGTCACAGCTAGAGCAGGGCCAGGCCACATCACTGGGAGTGGGGCACTCTCCCTTGTCCCCACATCTCGACGTCACCCAACAAAGTCGTCTTGACATCTGGAGACAGGACTGGTGGTGTAGTTTGCAGAGCCCCATGCAAAATGAAAACGGGGAGCCTCTTGTTAAAAAAGTTATTAAGAATTTCAAGACAGCAACAGCAGAGCAGTAAACCAAGCGCCTTGTGCCCACACAGGTTGCACCCTGCAAAGCCGCCCTGTCTTGGGGCACATGGCCCCTTGACCAGCACAGTCAGCGTGAGGACGGGGGCTGCTGAGCTGCACACTCTTCAGTTTATACCTCGGTCCTACCACTTATGGGGCACATGGCCCCTTGACCAGCACAGTTGGCGTGAGGACGGGGGCTGCTGAGCTGCACACTCTTCAGTTTATACCTCGGTCCTACCACTTACTGGCTCTGTGACTTTGGACAGGTAACTAAATCTCTGTGCCTCAGTTTCCTCATCTGTAAAATGGGGTAATAATAGCACCTACCCCTTATGACTATTGTGTCAATTAAATGGGTGAATACACCTAAAGCTCTGTGTACTGTGCCTGGCCCAAGTACTTAGTA
>NW_007731016.1:139809-141095 GCF_000696425.1 Galeopterus variegatus | reverse complement strand
AGTATCAGGAGTTTTATCATCCTGTTGACCAAGTTACACAGTAAGTAGGTAACCGAGTCAGTAGTTGGAACCCGGGCTGTCTAAATCCAAAGCTCTCCACCCAGGCCAGATGACAAAGTTAGCTTTTCCAGGCTCTGGGTCCCCAGGGATGGGCAGGACTTTGCTGTTCCCTAGCGGAGCTCATGGCTGTCTCTTTAGGAGCAAACATGCCACCTACTGACACTGGCTGTGAGCCCCCACCTACTGTGGAGTCATGCGGAGCCTGTTCCCGATGTCCTCCTGTTCTTCCTTCCCCGTCGAGGTGCTCCAATGCTCACTTTCATTGATTTCACCTGAGCCTGGAGGCATGGGCTGAAGAGGGGAGGCTCAGGGACAGGTGAGGACTAAAGAGGGGTACCCTCAGAGGTGGGGTGAGCAGAGGAGGGACACTTGGAAACAGGGCAGGCCTATAGCCCTCTGGAGATTACCTATACCTAAGACCCCACCTTTGTGCTCAGGAGCCTTTGATCCAACTTTAAATATGAGATTTAGACACATAGGATGACCACAGATTTAGGTTTTTAAAAAAAGACCAAAGAACAAATGTGGGTGGACATTGCATGTGTTGATGTGGCAGATAGACCAGCCTTGGGTAGGAGCTTAGAGAGGAAGCACTGAGAATTGGGCTGATCAGGGAGGACTCCATGGAGGAGCTGCTGCTGTCACAGGCAGTGAGGGTCCGTCAGCTGTGTCTTGCCGTGCAGTCCCCAACCCCCATCTCGGGCAGAGCATGTTGCCATGACAGCAGCAGGCACTGAGCCTCATGACCTGAAAGATTCAGAGCACTACCCTTGGCATCTGGGGGCTCCCAGGTCTGGGCAGGTCTGATACTTTGGGCAGGGAACACCAGGGTGGACCAGACAGAGTGAGGTAGAGGCTGGCAGACAGCTTCTCAGGGCCTGGGGGCCAGGGCCCGTGTTTGGCTTTCATCGTAAGTAATGGAAGGTCTTTGCAGGGTTTTAAGCAGGAAAATGACTTGATTTGATTTACGCTTTAAGAAGATCAATCTGTCTGGTTGTTGGGTGGAGAATGGAGGGTAAAGAGCCAAGAAATGGGGGCTGAGAGACCAATTAGAAGTTTGTCACCATTATCCAGGCAGGAGGTGAGAGCTGCTTGGACCAGGGTGGTGGGAGGTGGAGAGAAATGGACAGATTAGAGATTTACTTTAGGTGATTCCCAGGACATGCCACTGGTTTGGACGGATTATGCAGGAAAGGGGAGAATCAGGAGGGTTCCTCCAGAGGAAC
>NW_007731016.1:136555-138298 GCF_000696425.1 Galeopterus variegatus | reverse complement strand
GGTGGGCCAGAGATCCAGATGAGAGGGAAAAAGCAATGGAATTATAGGGATGGGCTGGAGAAGGAGACAAAGTTAGGAGACAGCGAAGGAAATGAGAAATTCTGACTCAGAGAGCTGGAGCCTGAGGTTCAGGAAAGGCGATTGGCTGGTGATGTTCCTGCATTGCCTGGCCTTGAGTTTCCTTAGAGCCACAGGACTGGGGCCCTGGATACAACCTTTTGGTCCCTATGGGTAGGGTCTAGTGACCAAGCCAGAGCCTCGGGCTGCTCCACAGCCTGATCTCCCTCCACAGAGCATTTGTCCCCTCCCTCAGGTTGACACTTGGCGAATAGTTAAAAGAAAATGGTCCTGCTTTTTGCTTTTAGTCTAATTAATTGCAGGCATCCCTGCCTCATCTTGCCATTCCTTCTGGAAGCTGGATGCTCTGCACATGTAAGGCCCCTGTCGTCTGGGCATTCCAATGCCAGCGGCTGGCCAGACCTCCCGCTGCTCTGCCTGGACTGAATTAAACCCAGGGGCCAGGCCCTCTGAAGTGAGGCTTCAGGATGCAGAAGTCCAGCGTGGAGGTCTAGACGCTCCTGAAACAGCTCCCGGCTGATGGTGTGGTTTGGGAGGGTCCAGGTTTTTGGAAGTGCTTTGAAACAGCCCTCCCCCGCCATCCCGGGTAATATGAAACTGTTAGGATAAGAAGCCTCTGTATTCTGATGTGCTTGAAGAAGCGTTTCCCCCAAGTTATGGAGCTTTGAACCCTCTGTTTTAGTACTTTGAGAAAGACCGGGAGGAGGTGGGAATCCACCTGGATCAGTCCAGAAAAGACCCAGGCAGCTGGAGGAGCTGTCAGGTTGCTGCTGGCATTTCTTTGGTACCACTGAAGCCCGGTCTGGGAGGCAGCTGCCCAGAAGCATCTCTGTGCCTTCTCTCTCCTGCAGTGCGGCAGGTCACACCCTCCTTACCCATAGCAGCCTAGACTTGGTGGCAGTGAGGGGAGGAGGGGACACATTAACATTGGTCAAGCTACAGAACCTGTGCTGGAAACCCTCCCCCAAGAGGAGAGGTAAAGAGTAGATTCTGGAGCCAGACTGTCTGGGGTTGAACCCTGGCTCTGCCTCTGACTAACTGTGTTCCCTTGAGCAAGTCACTTGACCTTTCTGTGTCTACTCCAGAGGGTTGTCATGAGGATTGATAAAGTATACTCATATGTGTAAGCATTTAGAATTGTGCCGGGCATACTGTGAGTGCTGGGTAAGTATTAGCTGTTACTATATTCTCTCTCTGGACTCACCCCAAACCCCACAGGTGGGTCCTGTTAGGACTCCCATTTTATAGTTGAAGAAAGCAAGGCTGCAAGAGGGGTATGACCTTCCCAAAGCCACATAGCTGAGGAAGGGCACAGTGGGACACACACCCAGGCCTGACTCATGCCCAGCCTGCGCCTTTTCTGCCCAGTGACCTGCAGTTGCTGTTGCCTAAGCTCAGAGGTAAGTTGTTCTGAGCCTTCTAGTAGGTCCCCCTTGCTCCTCCAATCTCCTTTACTGAGGCAATCCAATGGCACATCCCAGACTCATGTTGACAGCCTGTTCCTCGATATCACGCTGGGCCAGCTGGGAAGGGGAGCAGCCCTTCCCCGTAGGTGCCTCTCAGACTGTCAGATGCATTCCAGTTCCTTAGAAGGAAGCAGCTGGCCTGGGCCACGCGGTTTATCATAGGGGAGCTTCTGCCTGGCTTCTCTGACAGGCTGTCTGC
>NW_007731016.1:134581-135486 GCF_000696425.1 Galeopterus variegatus | reverse complement strand
GGTTGCCCTGGCTCTGAGATTCATGAGAAAATCTGTTAGAGTGGGCCAGAAGAGAATGGAATAGACCGTAAGGAAGGAACTTATAAACACTGTTGTTTTATGGTAAGGAGGGTAAAGCCATCCTGTTTAGCTAGATACCCTCCCTGTGCCAAGAATTACAACCACTGACTCCTATAATTGTGCAGCTGGGAGTGCAAGGTAGAGATTTCTTTGTACAATTGCTTCATGTTCCATATGGGGAAACTGAGGCTTGGAGATCGGAGACGGGTTAGTTATTGAAGGCCAAACAGTAAACCTTACATGACTGAGCTGGACCAGGAGCCCAGATTTCTAGAGTCCCAGACCAGCCTGCCTTTGGGGAGCTTTCCAATCCAGGCACAGTCAGCTCTCTGATGAGTCAGGCTTTCCTGCACCTGCCCTCATCCAACCATGCTGATAACAGTAGCTAACATTTATGGAGCATTTACTATATGCCAGGCACTGTTCTCAATGCTTTACAAGTATTTACTTATTTTATCTAACCTCTTAGGAAGTAGTTAAGAGCCTCATCTTCATTTCAGACATGGGGAAACTGAGTCACGGAGAGTAATTTGCCCAAGGTCATCCTTCTAGGAAATGGCAGAGTCAGGATTTAAACCCAAACCATAGGGCTCCAGAGTCAAAAGCATCTCAAAGATTGGGAAAATACAGTTTCAAGGGAGCCAGAGTGCATTGCCCTCAAATAGTTATTCATTTACTGTCTAATTGCTTTTGCATGCTGCTGAATTCCATTCATTAAAATCTTCTTTATTGTGTCTTCATTGGAGGGCCCCAGGGCCAGAAGTAGACAGGTTTGAAGTGGTTTTATAAAATGTGATAAGAAAATGATACCAGTCTTTGGGAAAAATCCTACAGCTAAGAGGAGA
>NW_007731016.1:130932-134453 GCF_000696425.1 Galeopterus variegatus | reverse complement strand
TATAAAATGTGATAAGAAAATGATACCAGTCTTTGGGAAAAATCCTACAGCTAAGAGGAGACCAGAGCAAATAGGCACAGGGAGGACTTTTGTCCGGTGACTGGGCCGGGACAGGAGGCAGGACAGTTAGGTCCTAATGCCCGCTTGGCCTCTCCTTGATGTGTAACCTTGGTCTCTTCTCACCCCTGCCTGGACCTTGGTATCTCAGAGCAAATAGGCACAGGGAGGACTTTTGTCCGGTGACTGGGCCGGGACAGGAGGCAGGACAGTTAGGTCCTAATGCCTGCTTGGCCTCTCCTTGATGTGTAACCTTGGTCTCTTCTCACCCCTGCCTGGACCTTGGTATCCCCATCTATAAAGGGAGAAGTGCATATAAGAAGTTTTCTCTCTAAAAGCCCTTCCAGGTCTGATGTTTGATGATTTGATGATATCCCAGTAGTTCCTCTATTTCCCAATAGGTTGGCATCTGGATGGCCCATTAAGAATTTCCTTTCTTTCCCAGCTATCTGCTCTCCAGTGAGTTTTTCCTCTTCCATCCTGGAGCTGGATGATTCCTGTTGTTAGGAAGATCTCCCTTTGGCCTAACTTAAGAGCTCTCTTTCCCATTCTATCTTCTTTCTTCAAGGAACCTTGTGTCATTTTCTTAATGCCAGACAGACTTAGAGCATGATTTCTGGCTCAAATTTGCCATCGTGCATTGGGGCACATCCAGGCCTGTCAGAGATGCCACTGATGGCTTCATTATGCTATTGCTGAGCAAACAGAGCCAGGGATGGGAGAGAATGTGCTCCTTCCCCAGTCCAACCTCAGGCTGGAGGGAAGGAGCAGCCTCTCCATTCCCTCAAGTCAGGCAGAGCCTCTGTGGGGCAGGATGGGGAGGGGCCACTAGGCCCACGTGCTACAGTGTGGACTCCTCAGTGCAACTCGCCCTGTGACCTGGGTAAGGTGGTCAGCTCCCTTAGAGAGAGGGGGGAATCAGGCTTGCCTTATCTCTGCAGCATCTGAATTCAGCTCAGGATGCATCTGCTTCCAGTCATTTGCACATATGCTCAATTCACTCCACATTCCTTCCTTCCTTCCTTCCTTCCTTCATTCAATAAATGGACAAACTTCTACTGAGCCTAGGTTGGCACCTGGCATCTCAGGAACTTGTGGAATGGTAAAAAAGAGTCTGGAGTCTGGATTCAGGTGGACCTGTGTTCAAGTCCTGACTCTTGCACTAACAAGTCATAAGATTTGGGGGAGCTGCTTCACTCTTCCCATCTTTCATGTCCTATAAAACAGGCATAATGATATCGGCCTCCTACAGTAGCTGTAAGGACTTTATCTATTCAGTGCCTGGCATGGTGTTAAATAAGTAAATGTCAATTTCCTTTCTTCACTTTCTCCACCCGCGTTTTTATCCTTATGTCCACACTTGCAAGTGTGTCTGCCATCTATTGCATCAGACTGCAAACTCTTAGTGTGTTCTCCTCTCTTACATCAGCTCCCAAAGCAGGTTCTGAGTTTTCCTTTCAGAGTGGGAGCTCCTTCAGAAAGGGATCTCCTTCCCCACCATTCAGCAGATAGTCTCAGGTGTCCCAAACTGGCTACGCCACAGTAATGAGGAACAGGAGCTGGCCATGGTGCTGACTCGCTCTAGCCGCTCTCAAGGAAGATGAAGGAAATTCTGCTCCACAAATGTCTTCACGCTCCCCTGCAGATCCTCAGGCTCCTCCCATTACAAGGATTCTATCAGATGCAGAAAGCTCTATCAGACTCAGCTTGTAGGAACAGGCCCAGTAGAGACACTCTAGAGCGGTGAATGGGTCAGGGTGAACAATCAAACCAAGGGTGCCAACTCTTCCTGCCCCCATTTCTCTGAGATGGCAGAGGGTGGGGGATGATGTGAGGGGGAAGATTCAAAATGCACACAAAAAGACAACCTTAGACAATCTCCTACCTGGTCTCCCTGCCTGTTACATGTCTTTCTTTCAACCTACCCTGTATGCTGCAGCCAGATTTATCTTCTGAAAGTCTTGCTATCTTCTGAGAAAGAATCACAGAACATTAAGAGCTAGAAGAAACCTTTGAGATCACAGAGTGCACCTTTATCCTTTTATATATGAAGGAATATCAGCTTGGGGTGGCTAAGACATTTGTCCATGGCCAAATATCCAATGAGGGTCAGAGATCAGACCAAGACCCAAGAATCCTAAACACAATATCTTTCATTTATAGACAGTGTGACAATTTTCAAATCATTTTCTCATTAGTGACTTGACCTCTATTTAACTAGTGCTTACAACAGTCTAGCACAAATGCTTTGTGAAGGAAGGCACGATATCGCCAGATTCCCACAATTATATTAACCAGGCAGGGATTACATTCCCATGAGGCATAAGGGGTGGTAGTGATTTGTCTTACATTATCCATACAGCAAATGACAACACCAGGTCTTCTGAGTTTACATTCAGTGCTCTTTCTGGAGACCACGTCTTCCTCACTGTTCTGCCATGGCTCCCCAGTGACTTCTGAACAATAATAAAGCTCCTTGGCCTGGCAATTGAAGGCCTTGGGAATGTGGGCTTCATGTCACATCCCCTCATTCTTGATCAGAAGCCTCTGATGAAGCCAGACCGCTTTCCTCCCCACCCTACACCGTACACTCATGCCTTGTTCATTCTTGACTCCTGTGTGACCTGTGTCATTGCTGCACACACAGCTTAGCACGGTGCTGTTACTAAGTGTGCACACAATAGGCTTTTGAGGAATGAATGCTCACCCCCCCACCCCCATTGAGCCTCTTCCCATCCTCTCTCCCCTGTTCAGATACGACCCATCCTTCTAGGTCTAGATCAAATCTTATAACCTCCAGGAAGCTCTCCATGATCAGCCTAGTCCCCAGTAGTCTCTCCTCCTTCTAAATTTTTATATCTTGTCCACGCACATTTGCCAATTCATTTTGTACTCTGAAGCATTATTTTAATGTTTGCCTCTGTCTCTCCAATGCATTATAAACTCCCAGCCAACAGAACCCTTGTATACCTTGACTACAACCTCTAGCTTGGAACTGACAAACAACCCAGGCTTGATAAGTATCTGTTGAACAATAGTAAGGACCCTGAGGCTCAGAGAAGGGGGATGGCTTATACAGTGTCTCACGGCCAGCTGATAGCAGTGCCTGACTCAAACACTTGCTTTCCGGACTTGCACTCTACACCCCTTTCTACCAGACTGGACCATGCTGCACCCCAAGCTTGCTCCTTGCCTGTTTACCATTTCTGCCTCCCCAGCCACACTTCAGGGGCTGGGTTTGTTAGCCAGCAGGTGGTCTTCAGGGCAAGTCCCTTGACCAGGAGTCGGGAGGTCAGGGACCTGGTCCTGGTCTTGCCACTGGCTCATGGTGGGATTCTGGGTAAGTCTCCTTCCCTCTCTGGGCCTCAGCCTCCTCATGTATAAAATGGGAATGACCAGGCTGGCCGGTGGCGCACTGCTACAGTGCGCCGCTTGGGAGTGCGGCGGCGCTCCCGCTGAGGGTT
>NW_007731016.1:129278-130099 GCF_000696425.1 Galeopterus variegatus | reverse complement strand
AAAAAGACAAAAAGGAAAAAAAAAATGGGAATGACCGATCACTTCTGTCCTACTATTCTCTCCTTAGAGAGTAAAATGAGACAAAGATGCCACAGGGGCCCTAAAAGACCCAACCTCTGCACTTTCTCTAAAACCATCCTTGCCTCTTTACTGGCCTCTCTCCCAGCAATTCCCCACTCAGCAGCCAAAGGGATCGTTCTAAAATGCTGAAGTGTCCAAATCACCTCCTGGCCTCAAGCTCTTCCATTTTTCCACTATGCCCTTGGATTAGAATCAGGTTCTTTACTGTGGTTTGCAAACCCTCCATGGTCTACCCTGCTTGTCTCTCCAGTCCCGTTTTTCCATCGTTGCCCTTTCTCACCAAGCTTGGAGAGAACGGATGGCTTCATGCTTCTCTTTCCCATTGGGCTCACTGACATTTTTGAGGAACTTGACCATGATATTCCGCCCTTACCGCAGGTGTCTTTGTGCCACCCACACTATGAGGACTTCTGTGATCACAGATGAGGTTGGACCTGGTGCCGTCTCCACAGATGGCCACGTCAGTTCCTTCCCTCCCTGGATGTCCATACTGCTCCTCCCACTTAAAGGTGGAGCCAATACCTCTCTCTCTGAATCTGGGCTGGCCTTAGTCACTTGCTTGACCAATAGAATGCTGTGGAAGTGATATTCTGGGACTTGCAAGGGCAGGCCATGAGAAACTTTAGCACTTCTGCTTGGGCTGTTTAGACTGCTCACCCAGGGGAAGCCAGCTGCCCCGCACTAAGTCTCACTATCCCGAGACAGCCATGCTGTGAGGAAGGTCAATTCAGCTGCTTCTG
>NW_007731016.1:127214-129134 GCF_000696425.1 Galeopterus variegatus | reverse complement strand
CACTAAGTCTCACTATCCCGAGACAGCCATGCTGTGAGGAAGGTCAATTCAGCTGCTTCTGTGGAGGGAAAGAGAGAGGTGCCTGGTCAGCTCCCAGCTGAGGTGCCAGATATGTGAGTAAGGAAACAGCTTGGGTGCTCCGCGGCTGGGGGACCACAGCTGCGTGAGGAACCCCGGTGACACCAACCAGGTGAGCCAGCCAACCCACTGAGCTGTGAGAGAAAAGAATAAATTTGTACTTCAATCCCCTAAGTTGTGGGGTGGTTTATTATACAACAGCAGGTCCTAGAAACAGGTCCCCTGCTTGCGCACCCACAGGCCCCGGAGCTTGTCCTATGAAGCTTCCATCGTGTGTTGCTGGGATTACTTGCATTGGCAGAGAGGTTGGCTGTCCAACCAGGACTCCGCTTCCCTTCCACGTGGTTAGGAACTGGTCACCGAGCCAGAGACGACATGTCCCAGCTCCTTCTACAACTTGGTAGGTCAGGTGACTGAGGTCTAGCCAATGGATTGTGGCAAAAGTGGCGTACACCCCTTCCAGTCCTGGCCTACAAAAATGTCCTGTGCGGCCTTCCGTACTGTTTTCCTCTGCCTGTCAGTCGGATGTGACTTTGGGAGCCAGGTATTGGAGGTGAGGGCAGCTCTGTCAGCCTGGGTCCCTCTGTCATCCACCAATTGACCTTTACGCAGGAGAGAAATAAACCTGTATTTGAAGCCACTGAGATTGGAGGGTGTGGTGTTTCTACTACATATCACCTTAACGAGACGTTACCCTTGTTAATTGTGTATTCCCGACAGCTAGACAGCAAGCGCCCCGAGGGCAGAGACAACCTCTGACTCTCTTACCATCTTACCTGCAGCGCTAACCCGATGCCTGGCACCTGGCGAGTGAGTGAGTGCAGGGCGCCTACTTATTTACCTTTCTGCAGAGGTTGTCTGAATCACACTTTGCCCCCAGGCTAAGCTTTGATGGTGTGGTTGTCAGGCTCAGCCAGGTGGGGAGCCTGAAATGAAAAAAAATCTCTTTCCTCCCAGAACCTCCCTGGTGAGGCAGGGAGCTGGGGAGTCCAGCTTCCAATTCCTGGCTTTGCTTTGGCCTGATTTTAATAACTGATGTTTTTTAGGTCTTTTTTTTTTCTTTTAAGGTAGGGGTTAGGCGGGTGGCAGCTTCATTCTAGTCAGAAGCTAAAAGGCTCGTTGATTTTTCTGATATCCTTTGAATGGGCCCCTTCTCCACAGACAGCTCCTCACAGCTGTTAGGACTTCAAATTCCTCAGGCATTGAGGGGGGCAAAGAAAAGATATGAAAGGCTTTTCGTCTGACACAAAAGAGGGGGAAAAAGTGGAATAAAAACGACAATGTGGTTAATACATAAAACGGTGAAATTTCTGGCACTCGCCGTATCATTAATCTGTCTAAAGTGGCTTTGATCTCTTCTGCTTTAATTAACTTGTAATTATAACATGATGATTTCTGCAGCGGGCAGAATCGGGAGCTGGGCCCTGAAAGCAGCTTCAGCCTCTAAGAGGCATCAAAAAGCAGAGTTGGCAGCATCTGCCTTTCAGAGAGCGCGTCTCACATCTGTGCTGTCCACATGCACGCGTGCGCGCACACTCACATGCCTCAGGCTTCCCTGTCACATGTTGTCATGCGATAGTGGCTGCGTGACTGTAGCAGATGCCCAGAACCCATGCCTGAGTTGGGGGTTATCTGGGCAGTGTCGATTCAGGGTAGAGCTGGTGGGGAAGAAGAAGCTAATGATCATTTATGAACACCATTTCATTCTCATGACAACCTGGCAGGTGGTTTCATTTTCTGGATGGGGACACTGAGGCACAGAGACATTAATTCACTTGCCGAAGGTCCCCAGTTAGAAGGTAGTTGCTGTCGATTGACTTGAGGGCCTCAGCTCTTCACGCC
>NW_007731016.1:124908-126871 GCF_000696425.1 Galeopterus variegatus | reverse complement strand
AAGGTCCCCAGTTAGAAGGTAGTTGCTGTCGATTGACTTGAGGGCCTCAGCTCTTCACGCCGCCCTTGCCACGGTCTCATTGTGAGTGGAGTATGTTCCTCCATTCTTGAGATTGGGTTTGGCCATGAAACTTGTCTTGGTCAATGGCATGTTGGTGAAGGTGACAGTGGGCACAGTTCTGAGGCTTTGGCCTTAAGAGCTCCTGGGCATTTCCATCTGTTCCCTTGTGCTGCTGTCTTAGCTGTGACAACATGCCCAGTCTCACCTTCTGGTCTCAGGAGGAGAATGAGAGGCAGGTGGGGCAGTGTCACCCCCCGGCAGGGCAGCCCAGATCAGCCAGCAGATCTGCCAGTGCGTGAGTGGTAAGAGCTAATCATTGTGCGTCCCTGAGTTTGGGGGCAGTAAGAGTTAACTAATATGTTGGTGGGATTGGGATTCAAACCCAGGCCACTAGGTCCATCTGTCTCCAAGGCCTGAGCTCTTTCCTTGATGCCACGTGGCCTCAGAGCTGGGGGCTCCCTAGGCTGTTGGTCCAGCATTTTTCAGGCTGGGGAGGAGGACCGAGCATGAAACTCTGCCTCCATCACCCCGATGTCAACCAGAGTGGCCCCACTTTGCTGCGTCTTATGTTGGCCCTTCTCTGTGACACTTCATTGAAAGAATGTGTTCTGCTGCTTAAAAATGTCTGAAGCCCTTCATTGTACAAGTGAAGGAGACAGAGGCCCAGGGAGGGCAGAGACTTGGCCAAGATCTCTGCTGGTTAGTGGGAGAGCCAAGGCGACAGCCCAAGCTTTCCAGGCCCCTTAGGCAGAAAATTATGTCACCATGTATGCCCTGAATCTTCAAGACAGGAGGATTGAGCAGGGATAACAAGAGGCACCAGATTGCAAAACAAGGCTTGGAGAGGTGAAGCCCCCGGTGTGGTGGCCTCTCCTCTGTTGCTCTGGTTGGCTCTCCTTCCCCAGTTTCTCACCCTCATCAAGGCTCCCCGAGGGATGGCTGTGTGGCTGGTGCTGTCCCAAGGCTGGACTCAGAACGACCCAACTTTAGAAACAGATGTTGGAGACCACCCCTCCCCATATCTAGCTCTTGTGGTTTATGTGTGGCCCCCAGACCACATGCCTCCAGTCCTTGTCTTGGGGGAAGAGCTCATGACACCTCCTCTCTGGATGCTGTGCTTGGTTTGGGGATAGGCATGTGAGACTGTCAGACCCAAGGAGACCCAGTGGGACTTGCTCTGAGCTCATGGAAGCTGAGCTCAAATGTAAGAGAGATAAGGAGATAGTCTTTCTGAGAAGAGAGCTAACATAAGAGAAATCAAGCTGAGGAGTGAAAAGAGAGAAATCCAGCTTTGGAGACACCCTGAAGCCCACCCTGTACCAAACTTAGGACTTGATTGAGCCAGTAAAGTCCTTCTGGCCTAGGCCAGCTTGGGCTGAGTTTTTCATCATGAGGCTTCACTGCCTCTTGGCTCCCTGGCAAACAGATGCATGATTCTCCAGAAGAGGTTAACATTAAATTACGGTAATCCAGATGGTGATATTTTTTTCAGTACCTTCTTTTTAGGGTCACTTCTGGTCACATGTTTAAAATAATATGGTGGATTCAGGGCTGAGAATCCTGGCCATATTATCTCACCCACCCCCACCCCCATTGGCCTCGTTGACACCCTCTGCTCCCAGGACTCCGGGCTGTGGGTGAGGAACCAGTGTTCCAACCAAAATTCTGCTGTTGAAATGCTGTGTGACCTTAAAGAAGTCACCCTCTCTGGTCTTCTCACTTCCAATTTGTGCTGGTGGCTTCAGAAGAGATCTTAGGTCTCTTCCAACTCCCAGGGCTGTTACCTCCAAGCTCACTGCATTCTGTCTCATCTCCCAGCCTTTGCAGGTGGTTCTGTCTCCACCTGGAATACTCTTTCTCCCCAGCTAGCTGGAATCATCTTTCAAAATTCAGCACAGCTCTC
>NW_007731016.1:120164-124384 GCF_000696425.1 Galeopterus variegatus | reverse complement strand
CTCTCCTTCCTCTGGGAAGCCTAGCTGACCTGGCTTCTCCCCATCTGGTCTAGACGTCCCATCTCTGGGCTCCTGTGGGTTGCTGTTGAGCTGGGTGGAGCTTTCCTCTGTGTGATGCTGACTGGACTAGTCAGAGGTACATCAGAGACTTTGACCCCTTCACCACAGGCTGATCCACCCCAATGCTGAGAAGAAGGGCCTCTGTTTAAAGAACAGAGTCTGGAGCCATAGGTTGTAGAGGTGGCCCTCACCAACGTGCACCTGCTACAGGTGTCCCGCTTCTCCAGAACTGCCTTCCCCTGCTCCCTGTCCTTCAAGGGCATTGCCACCTTTGCTCCTTTGTCCTTGCTGTCCTTCCCTTGTCATCCTTTGCTTCTAGTCATCCAAATAGCCTCACAGACCAAGAACCAAGGCACGCTTGGCTCCTCTAAGAAATCTCCCATGAGAGCCCCAGCTCATGGAGGCTCCCTGGCCTTGCAACCAGTGGCCTCCAGCCCCCTTGCACTTCTCTTTAATTGTTTCATGAGAAAGGCAGCCTTGTTCTCCCAACCTGACTGTAAAGGCCCCTAACTCAGGGGCAGGACTCTGAGTCCCAACTTTGGCTCCCCAGCATCTGGCTCAGGGCCTGGCACAAAGCTGGCCCCTGGTAAACCATTGAGTGACACATATTTGTGCTCCCAGTTGTGTTCAGTGAAGAGCTGGGGAACACATACATTCTGGTGATCATGGGAGGTTGGATGGATGGACTGAACTCATAGTGAGTGACTATTATGTACCAGACTGTGCAAAGTGCCTTGTGAGTAACATCTCATTTCATCTTCCCAGCAATGCCATGGGGTAGTCATTCATTTTTTCATTAATTCATTTATTCATTCATGCATTCATTCAGGCTCTTTCTAAACTTCTGGCATGCCCAGCCCACATGCTGGGCATTGAGCACAGCAGTTAATAAGTCAGCCACCACCAAGCCTAGATGCCAAACTGGAATTTCCTGGGGCAGGATCCCACTGCACTGTGGGGGGAGGAGGCAGAGGGACTCATCCTTATGAGGCCTGAGCCAGCCAGGTATTTCTCTAGGTGTGGTCGCCCAAGCAGAGGTGGGCAGCAGGTGCGAGGGCAGGGGTACAAGAGAATAATGTTGAGAGCCCTGGAGAGTCAGGAGCAAAGCTGTGGGGGAATGTCAGTATTTTTGGACCGGAAATAAGTGCTATGCAAATGGATGCAAAACTATGCAAATCATGAGCATTCAATTTCAGTCCAGAGCTACTTTGGTAATAAGCCCACAGCAGGGCTGGTAATGGAGTGGGGTGGATTGCATGTCCTGCTTTCTAGAGGAAGGCAGAACTGTGCTGGGGTGCTGTGCTCTGAGGCAGTCTGTGATAGCTGCTAAAATCACGGGGGGTCACCATGCAGCTGCGCAGGGTGGGGTCAAGGGCAAGTATGAGAATCCTAACCAGGGGGAGGTGAGGAGGTTTCTGGGGGGAGGTAAGGTTTGAAATGAAGATACAAGTCTAAAGGCAACAGCAGGCACTGAGCTCGGAGGGGCATCGCGTGGCAAAGGTGCGACGGTGGGAAAGCAGGGTGAGGGGTCACCTGGCCTGGGATTTGGGGTGCATGGGTGGGGGGCAGCTGGGGAGATAGGTAGACCACAGTCTGAAGGATCTGGTCTAGAGCTGGGGGGAACCCAGCTGCCTCCGGAGGCCAGCATTAATGAGAGGAACCAGCTGCCGTTTGCATTTTAAATACATGGAAATATCCATCACTTCCACAAAGAAGCATGCTCTCTTTATTTTCTTTGAATCATGAGGCCCTCAAGGTCTATCTTTTGTTTGCCAACTTTTGACAGAGACATGTACAGAGAGACTTGTCTAAAATAAGGAAACCAAGAGCCTAAGATCAGTGGTGGCTGACGCCCAGGCTCAGCATCGGGGAACGGGAGCTGGTTGTGAGGACAGTGTCAAAGCGGAGACCGCAGACGCCCCAGTCTAATGGGCTGCCGCTTTTCAGGCCCCGATGGGCAGTGCCGTGTAGGATCTTCTGATTTTACAAAAGCAGGATTCTATGTGAGAGCTTCCATTATTTAAATTTGGGCTCAAATTCTTTTTTTTTTTTTTTTTTTTAACACACTGTGGGAGCAAAAAGGGGTGGGGTGGGGGGAGAAAAAAAACAAAGAAAAGAAAAAGCAAAGAAGGAAAATCTGGAGGCCAGGAGCCACCAGTCGAGGCCTCTGGGATGGAGGATGGATTAAGGAAGTGAGGAGGCTTCAGGTCGGGTATCTGTTACCTAATGCCACAGTAATGCCGCGTTACAAGCAACCGCAAAGCCTCAGTGGCACGCTGCTGTGAACTATATGAATTTGCTTGTGAGTCTACAGGTCATCTGGGTGATTCTGCTGACATGAGTGAGCCCGTCCGTCAGCTGCAGGGTGGCTTTGCTCATCTTGGCGGGGCTCTCTTATGTGCTGGGGCCTGACTGGGACAACTGGGCTGATTGGACTCTGCTCATTTCTCCCACAGGCTAGCCCAGGAGTGTGCTCATCAGAGGCAGAAAAGCGAGGGGAGACCAAAACCCCATAAGACTCTTGAGACACAGGCTTGAAACTGGCATATGGGCATTTGCACCACTATTGTTCTAACAAGCCACATGGCCAAGCCCAGATCCAAGAGGTAGGGAAATAGCTTCCTCCTCTTGGTGGGTGGAGCTGCAAAGTCCCATTCCAAAGGGCGTGGATGTGAGGACGGCTGGAAAACTCGGGCCATTTTTGCAATTCATTTACAACAGTGGGGCTGTGGGTAAGTCACCCATTTGGTCTGGGCCTGTTTTGTCATCTGTAAATTAAGGAGGTTGCATGGGGTGACTCTTCTAGCTCAGCTAACCTGTGGGCCCACCTCATCTCTGGCCACCAGGGCTCATCTAGAGTCTAGCTGACAACAGTGAGGAGAAGGTCTTNGGTGGGTGGAGCTGCAAAGTCCCATTCCAAAGGGCGTGGATGTGAGGACGGCTGGAAAACTCGGGCCATTTTTGCAATTCATTTACAACAGTGGGGCTGTGGGTAAGTCACCCATTTGGTCTGGGCCTGTTTTGTCATCTGTAAATTAAGGAGGTTGCATGGGGTGACTCTTCTAGCTCAGCTAACCTGTGGGCCCACCTCATCTCTGGCCACCAGGGCTCATCTAGAGTCTAGCTGACAACAGTGAGGAGAAGGTCTTGCCTCTGTCCCTCCTCTGCTGGGCCCAGGCTGCGCCTGTCCCGGGATCCCAGCATCTTTCATCAGGAATCAATAGCTTTTCTTCTTCCCTAATGGGCTCCCTGATGGTCGGCAGCTGCGGCAGAACCATGGGGAGAGGTGCATTAGCCCTCCTTGTGCCCCCGAGGGGCGTTCATTCTTAATGGAGGGAGGGATATGGCTGATCCAGTCTCTCCATCGTTTAAGATTATTAATGAGGCTTTTATGGATGGTTCTTTGCTGGGAGGGTAGTGCAGAGGATAGGACTATCTCGCGGGCCCTTGTTTGCATGTGCTGAAGCTGGCAGAAACCTGCTTACAAGGAATTCATTCCATCCATACATCCATGCATCCATGCATCCATCCATCCAAGCATCCATTACAACAGTCTTCTCAAGACCCTGTGTGTGCCAAGCCAGGCACAGGAAGTACAGAGATGGATAAAACATAGCCCCAGCCCTGCAGTGAGCCATCAATGCACCACTCTGGGTGCTGGGTGCAATCAAGCATGGAGGAAGGAAACAGGCAGGGGAAATTCTGCCTTAGGCCCGAGAGGGAACCGTATCCAAGCTGAGCACCCAGGAAAAGACATGGCTGGTTGTCTGCCGGCTCAAACCATAGTCCTGATGGTGGGTCCCAAGCTGCCTTCCAACATTTAAAGGAGGAAGGGTCATTCTGAGATCGAGTGTGAGGACCAGAGCCTTGCCCATCATCAACCTGCATTTAAGATGCTGACCCATGAGGCTCACCATGGGAGAGCACCATGGTGATGGGACGTGTGTCATGGGGCCTCTTGGTGCTGAGCTCCAGATACTCTGTCCTGTGGCCTGTTCCCCAAGGAATGGCCACTCCACCCTACCCCTGCAGCACTTGATTGGATGTGAATAAGGCCCTGAGCTCTCTTATTTTGGGGCTGTCTGTCAGAAAGTTTGCTGAGTAGCCAGTGGGGTGATCCATCCACACCAACACTACAGAGAGCTTTTCCCTGAGAGAAA
>NW_007731016.1:108257-119143 GCF_000696425.1 Galeopterus variegatus | reverse complement strand
TGAATAAGGCCCTGAGCTCTCTTATTTTGGGGCTGTCTGTCAGAAAGTTTGCTGAGTAGCCAGTGGGGTGATCCATCCACACCAACACTACAGAGAGCTTTTCCCTGAGAGAAACTTAAAGATGCAGGTGGGAGGCTGGTAGATGCCACTATGCCCTGGGCTCCATCCAGCACCCAACTCTCCCTGCCAGCATGGGTAGAGCTGGGTCAGGAAGAACCAGACAAGGGGAGACTCTCTCCTTCAGTGGGACAGAGCCCACCCCAGACTCCTAGGTAGATGCTTTCACCTTGTGCAGCCTCAGAAATATGTTTAAATCCTCAAAATTATGCATATAATTTTAGGAAGACTCCTAAAGTCCACCCTTGAACCCCAGGATAAGAACCCCAACTTAAGAAGATTAGTTCTACCAATTAGATTTTTGACTCTGGTCAATAAAACTTCTTAGATCATTAGGGAAAGCTGGTACCCAAAATGGGAAGAAAAAGGGTTTGCTTCAAAGTTACAACAGCTAACTCCATGCCCCTGGGAGATGTAACCGCCCAGAAAGATGAAGGAAATTGGCTATTCCTCTCTGTGGCCAGAACCAGGAGTCACTGGGCGAAATGGAAATTTCACATCCAACGTGGGCCTCTTTGCCATGGGAAACCTCAGTATCGATTCATCACTTGTTACCTCTCCAGTTCCAAAGATGGATTGTGTAGATATGTAAAATAAGTGTAACAAATAAAGGAAATACATTTAAAATGTACAAGAATTGGCCAATTTTGCAATATTTCACCTCGATTTTATATGCTGTCAAATATACTTGAAATACATGTGCGCTAAGCATGACAAATGTATAGAAACTAAAGCTCTATTATTTTGCTATAATGGGCCAGGGGAATAGCTCTGAAATAATATTCTTCTGTCTGCAATAAAGGCTTTTCTCTGAAGCTGTCTTAATGCTGTGAACAAAACCTGGAGATCTCTCCAGGGCATCTTCTCCTGGATTACTGCCCCTTTCCGTGGCCTTCCGCCATGATGAGGTTGACACCCACCTGGCGGGTGGATGGGGGCCCATGATGCAGTGGTGTGAGGGGAACATGAGCCCCGGCCCAGGATGATAAGGGCGGGCCGGAGGGGTGAGCATGGGAATGCACACCCAGCCCCGCGGTGTGTGTGCAGCAGGCACGTGGTGCCCAGTGCACGCCCCTGGAGCCACACCCGTCTGTCAGCACCTCCGCTGGGGCAGAGTCCTCAGGAAAACTGGAGGCACACTTGTCTGGAGAGGTCAAGGCCTCTCAAGTGACGGTGCTGCTTGGGCAGCAGTAGGCCGGGGAAGAGGAAAGGTCTCGGGGAATCAGGCTCTGCAGTCAGACAGGCTCAGAGCCACACTCTGCTGTTCGCTGACTGTGCTTGTCGGCGGGCCACATAGCCTCCCTGAGACTCATTTTTCTTGGCTGTAAAAAAAGAGTATCAATTCACACCTTATAGGATTGTTGCAACCTCACTGCACATGCCCAGGGGGTGCTATTTACATTGTACTCTAGGTGGGTGATGCTCCCTGGTGTTGTACAGTATGCTACCTGTGCAGCTGGACATGGCAGCTCTGTATGATTAAAGACCCTGGTACGCAGTAGGTGTACAATCCACAGTAGCTATTATTATCACAGTGACTCATTCCTAAGCACAATTAGTTCTGGAATGTTAGATTTAGAAGGAACCTAGATGGGCCTATTTTGCAGAGTGATTAAAAGAGAGGACATTGGAATCAGACAAGCCTAGATTTGAATCCGTGCTCTGCTCCTTCCTAGCCCCATTATTTTGGGAAAGTTGCCTAACCCCTCTTTGCCTCAGTTTCCTCCTCCATCAAATGGGAATAATAATAGAGCCTATTTCAGGGTTGCTGTGGGGACTAAGTCTGATAATTTGAGTTTGAGCCTTTGTTGAGCAGTGTCTGGCACACGACAGGTATTGAAAACGTTAGTTTCCACGGGGTAACTGGATAGACAGTATGCCCACCATGAGGCTGCAGCANGGGTGATGCTCCCTGGTGTTGTACAGTATGCTACCTGTGCAGCTGGACATGGCAGCTCTGTGTGATTAAAGACCCTGGTACGCAGTAGGTGTACAATCCACAGTAGCTATTATTATCACAGTGACTCATTCCTGAGCAAAATTAGTTCTGGAATATTAGATTTAGAAGGAACCTAGATGGGCCTATTTTGCAGAGTGATTAAAAGAGAGGACATTGGAATCAGACAAGCCGAGATTTGAATCCCTGCTCTGCTCCTTCCTAGCCCCATTATTTTGGGAAAGTTGCCCAACCCCTCTTTGCCTCAGTTTCCTCCTCCATCAAATGGGAATAATAATAGAGCCTATTTCGGGGTTGCTGTGGGGATTAAGTCTGATAATTTGAGTTTGAGCCTTTGTTGAGCAGTGTCTGGCACATGACAGGTATTGAAAACGTTAGTTTCCACGGGGTAACTGGGTAGACAGTATGCCCACCATGAGGCTGACAGCAGTTAGCAGCAACGCCCCACATGCACCTCCCAGCAATATGGATTGATTGCAAAAACCCAAGGCTGGAATGGAAATACCATTTAAGTACACCAAAAACTCACACATGCAGAACAGCAATATGCGTTTCGTAAAGAGACATGCAAAGAGAACGCTACACTTGCAGCACACCAGAAGTGTTGCCTACGGGAAGGAAGGGAATGGAGCAGGAATTAGGATGAAGGGGAAAATGTGGATGAATAAGAACAGGTTGTGACAAAACCGTAACTAGTTGGTGTGAGTCTCTGGACAGTGCTCTTCTCTGAAGCAAATGGTGGATTACCTTGGATGGAGCCCCATCGAATTTCAGAGCTGAGAGGGACCACAGACACTGTTCACTTCACCCACTGCCAGACAAGGGGAGGAGAGAGAAGGCAGTAGGGTGGGCAGGACAGCTGTGGAGCTGGTGACCACGGAGGAGTTTTAATACGAGAGGAGTCGGATGCACCACTTGAAGCTTGCCTTGCTCTGTGGTAATCTTCTGTCCAGCAAACCCTCCACATATGGAGTCATGCCTGCTACAGGCAATGCCTTGTGTAGTGATGTGAAAGGAAATCAGGAGAGTGGGCAGAGTTCTGTAGCTGGGTCAGTGCAGCTGCAGGACATGAGGTGTGAGAGCTGGGGAGTTCCACAGAAAGAACTTGGTGCTGGCAGTGACCACATGCACCTGCTCCCCTAGGAGTGCACAGAAAGCTTGGGGAGGACAGCAGGTTTGCACAGAATGTCAGATAAGGGGCTTGATTCTGTTGTGTTTCAATATTAAAGACCAGGCATCCGTGTCTTACACTGGGTCACAGGAAGCTAGAAGAGTAACCAACCAACTTGTCCTGAGGGGTGTCCCAGCATTTTGTGGGCAAATCATCAACGGTACAAAGGAAGCAGAACTAAAACTTCTGGACTGGGTGGTGTCAGGCATAGAGACAGTAACATATTCTAGTTGAAAAGTGAGTGAATGAGTGAACGAATGAATGAATGATTGGATGGATGTCATACCTGTCACCTAATTTGGTGGAATTTTTCCACGTTCCAACTAGTCAGTTTGAGGATGTGTCGCTCAGCCCATTCTTTATTCAGCTCTTTTCTCTTGCCTCCCTCCCCTCCTTTCCCCCTCACCTGTATCCCCTTCCTTAGTCTCCCAGTGCTTCTCTCCTTCTCCCCATCCTCAGCATGGAGACCCCCCTCTGGGACCGGCCCTGACCCCAGTCCTCACAGATGCTCCCCCATGTAGGAAAAATATCAGATTCCTTGAAGCATCCTTCTGCCTCGGCTGTCCACCCAGCCTTATGCCTCTCCAAAGGACAGGGGGCCCTTTGAGCCACCAGTGAGATGAGTGAGGTTCCTGCGCCCCAGGAGGGAAGGGCTGGGGCCCTGGAGGTGTGGGCACACAGGCACAGTCTTGCATTCCTACAGAAGCAGAGACATGAATGCGCATACAGGAGCACACGTACAGGGGCACACAAACACACAAAGGCACACCGTAGAAGCACAACGTGCATACAAAAGCACAGACACATATATATGCTCCTAAATGTACTCATAGAAGCACACCCAGACATGCACGCCTGCAAAAACACACATGTAGGCATGTGCACATATATGCATACACATGTAAGCATACAAGTGGAAAGAAATGAACAGCTATGTACAGCCAGGCGTAGGCACAGGTGCACCAGGCAATGAAAGGGGAAAGCTCCACTCCACCCCCGCTTCACACACAGGTATACACACCGACATGCACACCCTCTGAAAGCACCACACAGCTGCTCAGGCAGGTGCACAGCCAGCCGTCTTTCCCCTGCCCTTCTCCCCTCCCGGTGTTTGGGGAGCCTGTCTGCAGTGAGTTGGGGCTGCAGATGGCAAAAGCAGAGACACATCATAGGACCCCCATGTGAGCTGAGATACATTTGATCATGCAAGCTCCACGCAACTCCTGGGACTGGGTCTGCAGCACCTTATAGTGAGCACAACAGGCATTCCTGCTGAGTCCCTGTGCTCATGCTGGTGTGAGAATTCCATGCAGCCGATGCGTCCATGTGAGAGGTCCGGATGTGGGAAACGCTGCTGTCCAGCCCCGCTCCACACACAGCCCAGGCCCGGCTTGCATGGACAGCAGGTCAGAGCAGGTCAGCCGAAGCTTCCAGAGCAGTCTTCTCAGAGAAATCCAGAAGCACCTCCTTCAAGAAGGAGCATCTGGGCATCGTCCTCTTCTCTATGAGGCATTGGGGTGGGTATGACAAACTCCCATGAGCTAAAACGGGTGGGAACCAGTGTCGGTGCATCAGCCGGGCCCTGTGCACACATCGTCCTGTGTCTCTTCCCGGCCATTCTCTGTCTCCTGGACTACTGCCGTAGCTTTCCGACGGAGCTCCCTGCTTCCCCACTTGCCCCTTTGAGAACATCCGGCACACATCAGTCTGGGACTCTGTTGACATGTGAGGCCAATCATGCCACTTCTCTGCTCCAAAGCTTCCCGTGGCTCCTGTTTCACCAACACCTCCTGGCCCCCGTTGCCTCTCTCCTCTCCTCTCTTCCCTCCCTCGCTCCCCTCCAGCCCGGCCAGCTCCACTGATATTGCTCGAGCACACCAGGCCGCCCCTGCCTCGGAGCATGCTGATCCTCCCGGAAACGCTTCTGCCCCAGACTGTCTGCATGACTCAAAAATTGTCACCTTGTCCATGAAGCCTTCCTTGGAGGCCCGATCTCAAATCGCGTCCAACCACAGTTTCTCTCTCCTTCCCTTGCTTCATTTTTCTCTGTAACGCCACCATCTAACATACGTCACGTTTTTCTTGTCTTTCTCGCCTACTTTCTGTCTCCGCACTAGACCCTGAGCTCCAGGAGAGCCGGAGTTTCATGTGTTCTGCTCACCGCTAATGATGGTACGCGGTTCGTGGTGCTCCATACATATTTGCTGAATGAATGAACAATCCTGGGAGGCGGGTGTTTTCAACCACATTTTACAGATGAGAAAACTAAAGATCCTACATGTGAAGTGATTCATCCAGGCTCACCATGCTAGTGAGTGGTAGAGCTAGAGCGTGAGCCCAGGTTGATCCGGCTCAGAGTCAGAAGTTGTATTTACCCCACCTGGTTACCATCTGGCTACAGTAACTATGTCCCAGGTACCTTGCAAAAACTCCAAACCAGTGGTTGTCAAACTTGAGTGTGCACCCAAATCAAAACAGATCCCGGGGCTCTGCACTGCCTTAATTAAGTCAAATGGGTGCTTTGTGGAATGCACTTTGAGAAACACAACTGTACATTATTTTTCCAGGATACCCAAAGATTCATGATGTTGCTTGCTAAACCCTCCCACAATGTTCCTGAAATCATTGCCTTCTATGCTTCCTTTTCAAAACTTACGTGTTTGGGCAGTGACGGGTACCAGCAGCCTATTTTGTTTTTTGTTTCTTGGGTTTTTTTTAGGACCTGGCTATCTAGGGTCAGGGTGAAGGGAAAATAACCTTTACTGAAATGTTCCTGAAATCATTGCCTTCTATGCTTCCTTTTCAAAACTTACGTGTTTGGGCAGTGACGGGTACCAGCAGCCTATTTTGTTTTTTGTTTCTTGGGTTTTTTTTAGGACCTGGCTATCTAGGGTCAGGGTGAAGGGAAAATAACCTTTACTGAATTCCTGTTATATTTGAGCACTGTTTTAGGAACATACCTGTCTTGAGGAGGTGGGCTAGTGTGGTAGCTACGTACATGGACTCTGGACACAGACGACTGGGTTTGAGGTCTGGTTCTGTGACTTCTGCTACCTGTGCAAAGTAGGGTGATTTATTTAACTTCTCTGAGCTTCCGTTCCCCTATCCATGGAACACTGACTTGGTTGTGGATAATTTTCTCCAATATTTATTCCTTTCTTTTTCTTTTAGTAATAGAATTGCTAGATTCTAGCTGGGCACGTGGTCACGTAAGGTGGGCACGTAAAGACTACATTTTCCATGTGCCTGTGTTGCTCAGTGCGGCCATGTGATTATGCTCTGACCATCAGATTTAAGAGGAAGTCACAGAAGCCACTTCCAGGTCATGCCTTTAAAAGNCATGTTCCTGAAATCATTGCCTTCTATGCTTCCTTTTCAAAACTTACGTGTTTGGGCAGTGATGGGTACCAGCAGCCTATTTTGTTTTTTGGGTTTTTTTTAGGACCTGGCTATCTAGGGTCAGGGTGAAGGGAAAATAACCTTTACTGAATTCCTGTTATATTTGAGCACTGTTTTAGGAACATACCTGTCTTGAGGAGGTGGGCTAGTGTGGTAGCTACGTACATGGACTCTGGACACAGACGACTGGGTTTGAGGTCTGGTTCTGTGACTTCTGCTACCTGTGCAAAGTAGGGTGATTTATTTAACTTCTCTGAGCTTCCGTTCCCCTATCCATGGAACACTGACTTGGTTGTGGATAATTTTCTCCAATATTTATTCCTTTCTTTTTCTTTTAGTAATAGAATTGCTAGATTCTAGCTGGGCACGTGGTCACGTAAGGTGGGCACGTAAAGACTACATTTTCCATGTGCCTGTGTTGCTCAGTGCGGCCATGTGATTATGCTCTGACCATCAGATTTAAGAGGAAGTCACAGAAGCCACTTCCAGGTCATGCCTTTAAAAGGAAAGAGATGGAATGTTCTCCACTTCCCCTCCCCCTCTGCCTGCCGGTGAGAGTGCTGGACCGTGGGATGGAAGCCACACACTGACAGCAGCAGAGAGTAAAGTCGGAGGAGGCTTCGCCCCTGACACTGGGAAGCTACCTTATCAACTATTAGATGAGAGAGACTTCTGTCTTGTTTAAAGCATTCCTATTTCAGGTTTTGTTACAGCAACTGAGTCTGTATCTTAACTAAAACCGACATTGGTACCAGAGTGAGTCATGGCCGTAACAAGACTTAAAGTATGAGGCTTTGGCTTGGTGGTCAAGGAAAGGGAGGCGAAGACAGAGATATTGCAGGACAGAAAGACAACCCTTGTTATAACATGGCAAAACATCTGATATTGTCTGTGAAACCCTGGAAGCAGATCTTGTGCCAACAGTGTTCGTACCTCTAGCCAGTCTGCTGGAAATCTCAGAGTGTCGTAGGTACTGGCTTATTCTTTCACGTTTAGCAAAGTCCTATGAGAGCAATGATGTCAGGCTAGTTATAAAAGAGGACCTGGAAGAGGAAGTCTTACCAGGGGCAGGAGAGGAGACTGAAGCTCGATCTTTTCTCAGGCCCCTCACGCCAGACCACAGGATGAAATAAGGCCACAAAGTCAGATTAGAGTGTCGCCTTCCACCTAAGCGACTGTCCCACATGGCCCCCAGGAAGTCTCCTTCAGGTTGGAAGATGGGCAGGACAAAGATACCAGAAGCGAAAGACAAGTTTTCCCACATCCACACTAAATCTAGGAGAGATCGGGTTGTTGTTATTTGTAGTGGAACAGAGTGGAAGCAAATAAAATGAAAGCCTATACAATTCTGGAGAGGATTCTATTGCCAAAGAAGCTACATATTTCTCTGGGACAGGTTGATCGCCCTAGGCAAGAGCCTGCTTCTGGCTCGGGGCTCACCATGTGCCCAGGTACCTCTCACAAGCCCAGCCACTCTTGGAAATGAGCACTTTTGCCCTGGCATGCTAGAGCTGGGCTCGGAGCTTACCTGGTTTATCCCCAACCCCTTGTTTTGCCTATGGGGAAATGAAGGACCAGAGAGGGACAGTGACCAGCCAAAGAACACACAGCTCCACAGTGGATGACTGGGGGCAATTACACACATTACAGAACTCACCGCAGGGTTTCTACTTGTTAGCAACTCCATTATGTGCAACCTGCAGGACCACATATAACACAAAGAAATAATGCTTGTGAAAATAAAGAATGCACAGAAGTGAGGGCTCGTGGACCGAGCTAGCGGCCACTGTCACGGTTGCCCACCCTCTCCCGACCCCCATTCACTCTACCTTTTTTCAGGTGGAATGGAGGATGTTCTGGCAAGACGAAGGAAAAAGAGAACCAGGCATGAGCACCGCACTGCCTGGATTTGCATCCTGATCATGCACCTACTGCCTGTGTGACCTGGAGCAGGTAACTTACTTTTGCGGGCCCCAGTCTCCTCATCTGTAACTGCGGGACCTGCCTCGTGGCCTTGTGCTAAGGTGTAGATGAGGAAATAATATGAAATGCTCAGTGTGGTGTCTGACATGTAGTAAGTGCTCAGTGAATGTCAGATGTTGTATCCAGGCAGTTAATGTGAGCTGCTCACTCTGACACCTCAGTGGCTTTGTACAACGATTGTTTATTTCTCACTCATAGTAGTTCAGCTGGCCTTTCTCTGTCCTCTAACTATACCACCCAAGGTCTCCGCACAGGGGAAGAGAGAGATGGAGGATGTTTCTAAGGGCCAGGCCTGGAAACAGACATCACCTCTGCCCACATCCCATTGGCCAGAAGTTGACAGTGGCAGAACTAAACGGCAAGGGGGGTTGGGAAATGTCATTCACCACATGCCTGGGGGAGCAAACAGGGACTGGGTCACATAGGCTCCTGTCACAGCTGGGCTGTAAGGCTGACTCTGCCCCTTGTATATTGTGTGAAGACTGACATGTTGTTCAGCCTCTCAGAGCCTCAGTTTTCTTGTTGTAAATGGGGTTAACGACACCAGTTTTATTATTATGAGGTTCACATGAGGAAAGTTACGTCCAAAGTGCCTGGGGCGTGGAAGATGCTTGATGGATACTCCTTTCCTTCCTTTCTTTCCTCAGCAGGCCTCCTCTTCCCCCCACCTCCAACTTCCCCCTCTTCCCACCCCTTCCATACCCCTCTCTCCTCCTTACCCTGGCAGGGCTCCTAGTCCGCAGTAATCGAACCTGCCCATTTTCAACCAAAGGCACAAAATGACCAAAGAAAATCTTGAGAGTGAAAGTGGTGGCACAGAGTGGGTGGCTGGAGGCTAGTCCCTTGCTCCCCAACATAAATCTTTGGGAAAACCATTAGTGACCCCTGCAGCTCAGAGACAAATTACAAGGCAGGGGGATCAATGTTATTTTTCCACAAGCTGAATTCGTAACAGTTTATGGCAAAATCAATGCAAATCTTCATGAATAAAGTGATGGCAGGTACGTGGTAGAGAATAATAAGGGGGTGAGGGGGGAGGAGGAGCCTCAGCCAATCAGCAGTGGGGGTGGGGCCCAGGTGGGAGCTGGAAGCAGCTACCTGGGGAGCCACCTGCAAGCTGCTGTGGGGTTTGATTCTTTCTGCGGGACAGTGAGGCCCTTCCCAGACTGGCCTCAGCCTGCATAAACACCCTGGAAGGAAGGGGTTCGAGGGTAGGAGGAGAGTTAACAGGAGAAGACATTTTTCTTGAGAGCTTGTCCTGAGCTTCTTGCTTTATCTTCATGGCCGTATTGGATCCTCATAACAACTCCTGGAGGTCGATGCCATCATTACCCCATTTCATAGTTCAGGAAACTGAGGCTCAGAGATGTGAGACAACTTGCCCTGGCATCACATAGTTTCTAACTAGGAATTCCTAGAAACCCGCTCCTCCCTAATCCAGAGGCCCAGAGTTACTCATTAAAGCAAGTACTGCTCCTCTGTCCCAAACTTTCTGCCACTGGGCCTTTGCACATGCTGTGCGTTCTGTCCAGAGTGCTCCATTCCTCTTTCCTCCACCTGAGAAACTCCAGATTGGCCCTCACCACCTGGCAGCAATGTTGCAGGGAAGGCTGGGGGCTCTGTGATATCTTCGGCCAGCATCATCACACCCATCTTGGGACCCCCACGGGATTTTGTGCAAATGTCTGGTGTGGACTCTGGGATATTGTCTCAGGAGTGTTTGTCATCAGGGATCCTTACTTAGGCTGCGAGCTACTCCAGGGTTGGACTGGGTCCTGTCTCACCCTCTCTCTTTCAATCCACCCACCTGAATACCAGCATTGACATTCATCTGTCATCCATCCATCCATTTCCAGGTAGTTCCCAAGACTTGTACAATTATCAGAATTTGTTCTGACACATGGTACAACATAAATGAAACTTGAAGACATTCTGCTCAGTGAAATAAGCCAGTCACAAAAGGGCAAATATTATATGATCCCACTTACATGAGGTACTTAGAGTAGCCAAATTCAAAGAGACAGAGAGTAGAAGGGTGGTTGCCAGGGGACATGGGGGAACAAGGAATGGGCAGCTATTATTTAATGGGGACAGAGTTTCTGTTTTGCAAGATGAAAAAGTTCTGGAGACGGAAGGTGGTGATGGTAGCACTATCATGTGAATGTATTTACTGGCACTCAACAGTATAATTAAAATTAGCTAAAATGGTACATTTTATCCTATGTATATTTTACCACAATCAAATTACTTTTAAAAGAG
>NW_007731016.1:99242-107583 GCF_000696425.1 Galeopterus variegatus | reverse complement strand
GCTAAAATGGTACATTTTATCCTATGTATATTTTACCACAATCAAATTACTTTTAAAAGAGTATCAGATTTCACAAGGAGGCTGCAAGATACCACCTCCGCTTCTCACTTGTCGCTTTCCATCCCTACCTTAAGTCCTGCCAACCCCCTGCAGCACTAGCAGGTTACTCCAGCACTCTCCAGTTCTCCTGTCCCCAAATACCTCTGATACTCATGGTTTTAACATAATAATTACAACATTAATAATAACAGCTAATACACAGTGATAGTGTTCTCTTAGAGCCTGTTCTAGGTGCTTTGCACAGATCACTGCACATCTACCCTGGCAGCAAGGTCCTCCCATCAGTCCCATGCTGAAGATGAGGAAAACTAAGGCCCAGGTAGGCCCAAGTAAATAACTTGCCCGAGTGTCCTCAGCAAGTAAGCCGTGGGGGTAAGACTCAGCCCCAGGTACTCTGAAATGACAACGTCAACTCTGTGCTACTTCTCACAAGCCAGTGCTTGCTTATGTACTCGCCTCGGTGTTGAGCTTACAGAAGTCTCATTTCTGCAAGACCTCATGAATTCCCTAAAGATAGGGGTTGGGTATTTATTCTCACCCTTACCCCCTCTTGACCCAGAGTGGACACAAAGTAGAGGTTCTATAGCTCAGGGCCAGGGCTAGGGTGAGGGGAGTCCCCTCAGGGGCCAAATTTAAGGGGGAAACTAAAACTCAGTAATCAAGGTAGATAATATTTTCATGCAATATTTTAAAATATCAATGTAGTGCAAAAAGTAATCCATGGTGAACGAAATATCAACGTTTTAAATACAGACAAGATCCGATCCTGCATGACCCCACCTTAGCTTGATTTAGGATCTGTGGAGCTTGTTTTTAAGATGGAATCATGCCCTAGCATATTTTTATGGGATTACTCACACCATTTGCTTGAATAAATAGCTGTTTTCCTCCAGTCTGACACAGTTGGCAGGAACTGCATGCTGTGGGGCAGTAGCACACGGACCCTGAAGTCAATCTTGGCTTGCAAGATTGCTTGTGTCTGGGTCTCCAAAGCTGTGTGATGCTGGCAAGTAGCTTAAACTCTCTGTGCCTCAATTTCCTCCCCTGTAAAGGGTCTGCTAATAGCACCAACTTAGTAGTGCAGCCTTGCAGATTAAATAAAATAGAGCGTGTGGAGAGCTGAACATAGTGCCTGCCCCTTGGCTAACTAAAAAATGTAAACAAACACTTGTAAGAATGATTCAACTCATAGACTGAGCCCCCAAATTCCTCCATTCACCAAAAACAAAGTGTGACATGTGAATTTATGTTAGCAGCCATCAAAAAGCCCTCAGCTTTCATTTTTCCTTTTCTTGTTTTCCCATTGACGTTGCTTGACCACGGCTGGCACAGGAGAGTTGGCAGGTGCAGGAGTAAGACGGTGAAGAATGGGAGAGGGGCTGGAAGGAGGAGGAGATAGCGAAGCGGTTCACAGCTTATCAGCACGGGACAGCTGACTGCTTCCATTCCCCACTGCCTCGGTTCTGCATATCTGCTTACTGACTTCAGTAGGAGAAGTTGTTCCTGGTTCTCCAGATGTGTGCTCTGTGTAGATTGCCACACATCTGGATGAAAAAGGGCTGGGGAAAATGAGCTGTTTTATCCCTCTGTGATGTCAGGAGTGTTCAGAAAGCCAGGTGGCTGATGGTCACCACATCTGGAAAACAGGCTGAATCTTTTCAACCAGATGTGTCAGGTGTTGTGGTGACTTGGGGATGCTCGAGGCCCCTGGTCATACAGAACAGCAGAGAGATGGCCAATCAGATTCTCCATGGCCTCTCCAAACCAAGGGCAGCTCTTGTCTCCACCTCTTCCTAGTGTAGACCTTGAGTGAGATGCCCTTTCTATGCTCCAATGCCCCTGACTCCCATCTCCTTGAAGCTGGGGGCTCTGGCTTGACTTTTCTGTTCATAAGCTGCTGGTAGAGGAGTCCCCCTGAGCAGTTGAGATAGAGCCAAGGCCTGTGGTGGCAGAAGAAACAGAGACCTCGCTGGGCTCTCCCCAGGTTGGTTAGGAAGGTACCCGTTCTTTTGCCGTCTCATTCGTGTGCCGATCTTCAAAAGAATCCTGCAAGGAAGACATGTGGCAATGACTTTCCTCATATACAGGTGGGGAAACTGAGGCTTGGGGACGTTAAAGGTTTGTATCAACCCCCTCCTCTCAGTAATATTGGGCAGTGCTAGAATGGGCACCTTGGTTTGTTGATGGTAATTTACTTCCGATATGCCAGACCTTATGACCTGTCTGAGAAGGCACAACTGTGTCTGAGACCCGGACCTGCCTTTCTTTCCTGCTAGATTGGAGGAAGTGGGGAGAGATGAAGGAAACGTCCACCACCCCACCACCGTGGGGGGAGAGCAAGGGCCAGGCTCAATTCTTCCCAGCAGCCTCAACACCGTCCTCAGTCACAGTGCATCTCAGCATCCCAAAGCATCAGGGCTGGAAGGAACCCCGTCGCTTCAGTTCAGCCTCAGTCCACATTATAATTGGGAGGACCAAAGGCAGGCACAGGAAGCAGCCTGCTCACGGAGAGGCAGCTGTTTAGTGGGAGAGCCACGCCTGTGACCCAAGCCTTCTGACCCCTGTGATCAATGCCCTCGACTGCACCTGACACAGCCTCCCTGGGGGAGGCCAGACCGTACCCCCCAGCTCAGTGTCCTCCTCTTGTTTCTCTCTCTGGATGAATGAGGGTCTGAGTGCCTGCCTCATCCAACTCAAACAGCAGTTGGGAAGATGGGATGAGACAGTCAGGTATAAGCACAAGGGTAAAGAAAGCTAAGACTTTCTGAGCTCCTACTGTGTGCCACACCCTGGGCTGGCACTTGTCACGTGAGGTCCTGATGACTCTGCAACTGCAACTACCTTCCCTATCTGCAGCACTACTAACTTCCCCTTCCCTTCCGACCTCCTCCTCCCATTTCTTCCTTTGGCTGACACCCATCATTACTGAGGTCTCAGCTAGATGCCACCTCCTCCAGGAAGCTCTCTCTGATGACCTATGCCCTGTCTTTGCATTCCCATGGCTACCCGTGTGTACTGGTGTAGCACTGATCACAGAATGTATTCACTGGCTTCTTAAATGTCTGTATCCTGCACTGGACAGTGAGCTCGAAGAGGGTAGGCAGGTCCGCATCTTTCTTCCTCACTGTAGTGTCTCAGTGCTCTTCAAGGTATTGGATCACAGTATGCATGTGATATAGGTCTGTTGAGTTTTACCTTTGAGGGATATGGGATAGAAGACATGGGAAAACTGCCAACTCCAAATGGCTCTTTTGACTTCAAAAGGCGGGTGGGGGTGCGGTGGTATGTGGTGTTGCGATCCCACAGCTTACCTGCAGAGGGCGATGCTGGACCCAAGGGACTACCCCAGTTGGTGTTTGCTCGGAGCGGGAGTGCGCGGATATGACACAGAGCCTGCTGCGATGATTCCTGAGACCCACGCGGGTCAATTCTGGCAAAGAAACAATTTCTCTGAGTCCCAGTTTGTGGTTAGGGGGTGATCAATTGCAGCTAGACCCTAATTATTATTTTGGCTGCATTTTCTTCCTCTCTCCTTTCCTACCCCCCCAATTAGATTTAATTAGATATTGATAATAGATGCAGATGGAATGAGTCACTGTGGTTCCAGGCTGGACGTGGAGGGGTGATCAATTGCAGCTAGACCCTAATTATTATTTTGGCTGCATTTTCTTCCTCTCTCCTTTCCTGCCCCCCCAATTAGATTTAATTAGATATTGATAATAGATGCAGATGGAATGAGTCACTGTGGTTCCAGGCTGGATGTGGAGGGGCTAAAAGAACTTAAAAGCTGCCTTGAAGAGATTTGCACTAGAGAAAAAAACAAAGAACCCCCCCCCCCCTAAAAAAAAAAAAAAAAAAAAAAAAGCAGTCTCCTCCTCATCAGTTTCTGCTCCCTGCCCCCATTTTCTGTCTTCTTACAGGATCGGTAGGCCCATCTGTGCCTGCTTTGGCTGATCCCGCCTCTCCAGCCTGATAGTTGTATTTCCCTTAGCCTCAGGTGTTTTAATGCAGGTCCTGTCTGGAGGAAGATGGGACAGTTCAGATTACTGTTCAGCAGACATCCCCTCTCCTCCCACTGAGGTGGTGCGTCATCCCCGTCCACTGACGTGGAGCTTGGCCATATGACTTGCTCTGGCCAATGGGAAGTTGGCAGACATGACCTGAGCAGAGGCCTGACAGGAGAGGAAGATGCCCGGAGTGGCCACTGCCCCATCAGACGAGGCTCCAGAATGAGCACGCAGGGATCAGACGGGAGCCCATCCTACAGCCTGGAGTGGAGCAGCCCAGCCGGGTCCAGCCCAGATCAGCCAAACCACAGCCAACCTGCAGCCCCACGAGCACGGGAAGAAATGCTGTGGTTGTACGCCATGGAGGGTTTGTCTGTTTGTTATGCATCCTTATGGCTGTAGCAGTCTGGCATAGAGGGTTGGTGGGGGGGTGGGGTGGACCTCAGCGAATGATACAATGAAAGAGATTATTCCAGACTACAAGGCAGGAGACCTGGGCTTTAGTCCAAAAACTTCTACTAACTTCCTCTATGCCTTTGGAGCTGTAGGATAGATGCTAACATCTGTTCCTCTCCTACGAGCCAGGCATGGGCTAAGCACTTCCCATATATCATGTTATTTTACGCCATCATTTCTATCTTATTTTGACCCTACTCTGTGCCAGACATTGTGTTAAGTGCTTATGATGCTAATTAGGGTTATGCTAAAAATGATATTAAAGTTTAAATGAATAATCACTAAAAAGACAGCCGTTTGTTGAATACATACTACGGGCCAGGTCTTCATCGGAGTATTTCAATGTATTTTTTCAATTTAGTTTAGCACAGCCCAGTAGACTGTAAACTCCGTGAAACAGACATCAAATCTGTGTAGTCCACTGTCGTGGCCCTGGGGCCTAGCACGTGTGTGCCTCAGTAAATTGTCATTGAGATGAAAGTCCTATGATGCTGTTATCACCACCAACACCCCCCGACCCCCTTTCCATAGCCGATGAAACTGAGGCAGATGAGCTGGTCTAAGAAGTGGTTCTAATGTTGCAATTGGGGGCACTTTTGTCCCTCTCCCCCAGGGGATACTTGGCAATGTCCAGAGACATTTTTGGTTGTCACGACTGGGGAGGGGTGCTCCTGGCACCCAGTAGGTAGAGACCAGAGACTCCACTGAGCATCCTACAGGAGAAGCCTCAACAGGGAATGATCTGGCCCCAAATGCAAATAATGCCAAGGCTGGGAGACCCCGGCCTTGCTGTCACGAGAACCTGGCTATCAATGCTTGCCTGGGAATTAAACTCAGATTTGTTTTATCTCAAATCACATGTATTAATTTCATGGGGCTGCCATAACAAATTACCACAAACTGCGTGGCTTAAAACAACAGAAATGTATTCTCTAATTTTGGATGCTAGAAATCCAAAATCAAGGTTCTAGCAGGGCTGTGCTCCCTCTGGAGACTCTGGAGGACATTCTGCTCCTGCAGCTTCCAGTTTCTGGTGGCTGTGGCCTTCCCTGGTTAGAGGCTGTGTCACTCCAGCCCCTGCCTCTGCCTTCGCATGGCCTGTCTTGACTGCTGAGCTGTCCCGCTCTTTCACAGATGTTACCAACACTTCGTCCTCACGACAACCCTCCAAAGAGTGCATTTTACCCTGTCTTACTCATGAGGCACCGAGGCTCAGAGAGGTTGTGTAGTTCTCCCAGGAGAATCAGCGCTGGGGTCAACATTTGCTCTCCAGCTCTAAAGCCCTTGCGTTCACCCTTGAGCTTTCTCTCCCAACCCCGTCCATCCCTCTGGGCTCAGAGATGCCCGCACTCTGAGGAGGGTCTAGAGATGTCCCCTGGATGTGCCCTGCAGTGGTCAGTGAGACATCCTACCCAGATGCAGGGAAACAGACACATGAGTCATCAGCAGTCTTTTCAGGCAAATACGTCTTTCAAGTGACTGGGGGGACATTGCATGGAGGGAGAGCCCAGGATCAGCAGCCTCCCCTGGAGAGAGAGCAGGCGGTGTCACCCAGGGGACTTTGCCACAGAGTCAGGCCCAGGCCAAGCCCCAGGTTCCAGTCACTGCTGCTCTCATGAGCACCTCCTCTCCTCCTGTCCCTCCAGCCACCTTCTCTCTCTGCTTCTCCTGCTTGCTGAACTGTGTGCTGGCCTATTGTGGGACCTCCCGGATGGCAACGGCTAATGGGGAGGGAGGGACCTGCCTAGCCCTGGTCAGTGATGGTTTGATGGAGCCAATAAAAGGCAAAGACATGAGACCCCCTCCCCAGTCCCATCCCCACCCTCTGTAGTGAAAGTCCCACCAAACACCACGCAGATGCACGTGCCAGCCACTGTCTCCCATCATCTGATAACCTCAGCACACTTGGGGTGTCTGCGCTCTTTGTAATAGCTTTACTGAAGCATAACGTGCACACAAGAAACCGCACATCTTTAAAGCAATGCATTTGATAGATTTTTATCTATGTACAGACCAGTAGAACCGTCACACAATCAAGACAGGGCACACCCACGTCACTCCCCAAGAGTTTCCTTGTGCCCCTAGGCGGTGCCTCTTTCCCCTCTCCACCGTCCCTCCCATTCCTAGGCAATCACGGATGGATCTGCTTTCTGTCATTACAGGTTAGTTTGCATTTTCTAGAGTGTTATATAAATGGAAGCATATACTATGGACTGTTTTTCGTGTGGCTCATTTCACTCAATTATGAGGGTACTTCAAGAAGTGTGTGGAAAAGTGGAATCGAAAGATAATATGCATCTTTCCATGAACTTTTTGAAGACCTCATATTTAGAGATTCAACCATGTTTTATCATGTATCAGCAGCTCGTTCTTTTTACTGTTCTCTAATATTCCACCTTGTGGGTCTTCTACGGGTTGTCTATCCATGTACCTGTTGATGCACGTTGGATCTTTTCCAGTGTTTGATGATTATGAATAGAGCTGCATGGACATTTGTGTAAAAGTCTTTGTATGAACACATGCTTTCTCTTCTCTTGGGTAAATATGAGTGGCTGGATCAAATGGCAGGTGCATGTTTAATTTAAGAACCCCCCCAATTTTTCTGAAATGTGCGTATCGTTGTTTTCTGCAGTGTTTGCATCATTTGGCATTCTCACCAGCAGGGTATGAGATTTCCAGTTGCTTCTCTCTCCAGGGGAGGCTGCTGATCCTGGGCTCTCCCTCCATGCAATGTCCCCCCAGTCACGTGAAAGACGTATTTGCCTGAAAAGACTGCTGATGACTCATGTGTCCGTTTCCCTGCATCTGGGTAGGATGTCCCACTGACCACTGCAGGGCACCTCCAGGGGACATCTTCTCCAGTGCTCAGAATAGTCAGAATTTTACTTTTAGCCATTCTAATAAGTGTGTTGGTTTCTCTTTATGATTTTAATTGGCATTTCCCTAATGCCTAATAATGTTGAGCATCTTTCTGTCTGCTTATTTACCATCCATATGTCTTTGGTGAAATGTCTGTTCAAGTCTTTTACTCATTTTTAATTGGATTGTTTGTTTTCTTATTACCGAGTTTTGAGAATTCTTCATATATTACAGATACAAGTCATTTAGCAGATACATGACTTGTGAATATTTTCTCTCAGTCTTTGTGTTACTGTCATTCGCTTAATGGTATCTTTCAAAGAGCAGGAGTTTTTCATTTTGATGAAATCCAATTTATCAATTGGTTCTTTAAGGGATAGTGTTATTGATGTTGTATCTAAGCAATCTTTGCCTAACCCAGAGACTGAAAACCCTCTCAAGGTGGTGAGCTGGGGCAGTTGAAGGGCCAACCTCCCGTACAAGGGCTTTTCAAAAAGTTCACGGAAAGATTGAATTAAAAGATAATATGGATCCTTCCATGAAATTTTCGAAGCCCCCTCATATTTCTGGTCTCTCAGGGACCACACTCCTTCATTCTCTGATGCCTAGTGTCTTGCAACCATTGTTTTATATATTTTGTCTGTTTTCTGTTGTTTGGGCAGGAGGATAAATCTGATCCCTGTTACTCCATCTTGCCCTGAAGCCACAATACACTTTTAAAGAATTTTTTTTTTTTATTAAATCAAATTTGATTATACCTATTTTGGGGGTTCAACATTGAGATATGCTGATCAAATCAATATTACTAGCATATATATTGTTACAAATCGTAATTATTCTTTATGTCCTTTGTCCAATCTCTCCCTAAACCCCTCTCCCCCCCCAATTACCCTAGATTTCTTCTCTCCCTCTGAAAGAATAATGGTTACTCTGTTGATTTGTTGCCTAGATGATCTGTC